>NC_085951.1:4100530-4403560 GCF_963556715.1 Cydia fagiglandana
CTTGAACTTTAAATATAGCTACCAAAGTGCTATCGCATGTTAATATTGACAGTATTTTAGTCACGAAAAAACGTATTCACGTCATTTTCGTCGTTTGAGTTTACCGGGGGAACTGTATCAGTTTGAGTCATCATTTTCATGCTCGGACGGTTCCACTGACTACTATTCCTGTTGGAATAATTACCTGACTGTCGCCCTCGCATGCCCCTGGAGTTGCCTCGGTTGCTGCTACGATAGGTGGCAGCCCCGCCGCCGCGGTGACCGTAACTGTACTGTGCGCCGCGGCCGCCTCGGGGGTAGAATTGTTGACTTGGTCCTCGACTACTATTATAAAACTCCCACTGTCCGGGGTACGGCCCCTTAGATGGTTGTCCACGTGTTAAAAATTGTGGCGACATACCTAGAATTTCACCTGAAGTCGAGCCGGCGGTGACGTCATCCTCCTCTTGAGCTGCCTGTATCGCATCCTTTAGCGACTCAAAATTCCTTGCTGCAATAACAGTACTTAATCGGCGGTTTCGTAAACCGTCGGCGAACTTTTTGATCGCCAATTTTTCGTTCAAGGGCTTAAGAACCTTGAAACTGTCAGAATTACCATCGGCCTGTGAAATAGTCAAATCTACAAATAACTCTGCAATTTCGGACCCAAAATCTTTTACACTTCGATTATTCTGCTTAATAGTGTGCAGCTTGCTCTGAATAGCAGTCGCAGATTTTTTTGGTAGTAAAACTTTCCTCATGTCCTGAATCAATTCGATTGATGTATCATAATCGGATTTTAATTTTAACTTGGCCGACTGCGATAGCCTGCTTTTCAAAACGAACTGTATAAGTTTATTTTGGTCGTCACTCTTTAAAATAGTGCTGTAATACTCAATGCCGTCGATGAGCTGTTTTGTATTAGTTTCTTCATCGGTCATTACATGCAACAAGTTCAAGGCCGTTTTTAATTCGAATGACTCCCCCATTGTGTCACTTGTGTCTTTACTTCCCTGACAATAATTCAAAATTTCCTTATGAAGTGTATTAAAAGTCGTGCACAATTTATTAAATAAAGTTACCTCCTCATTTGGCAATAACCCTTTTTTTAAGAGTTCTGACACTTCGTTATTTAATTTTTTATATTTATCCACAATAAGATTAGCCTCCTCTAACTTTATAGTAAGTATTTCACCTTGTCTACGGTCAGGGCCAATTTTACACAGGTAAGTGCGTATAGTTTTAAGTTCATTGCATAATACAGAAAGGCTTTCCGCCATTTAGTAAAATATAATTAATAATATTACGAGTAGTGAATTTAGCCATAGGCAACAATTCAATTTAAATGTAATTCGTTAATATTACGAGTAGGTAAGTTTTACCGTAAGAACTAAATTTCCTTATACGCACATCATAATGTTTAAACCGTTCACTTGCACTTTTATTACGCACTACCCAACACTCACGTGACGCGCGCTCCTCAGACGACGCTGGTAGGCCCCACGCTCCTCATGCTCAAAGCAATTGCCTGAGCTCGTCTCTCGATCTTCTTGTTGAATGCCTTATTGATGTACCTGATGACCAGGAACCCAAAGGCCAGACACACAGCAATCAGGAGCAGGAACAGATACCAATTTGTGGTGCCAACATGCTCGACGACGTTGTTGTGACTTTGCTCAATCACGTTCTCGTATCCGACTTGAGTCAAGATGTCTTGACTCGGCGCAGATGGTGTGGCCGTCGACCTGGTGTTTCCCATTTTCACAATTTCCACTCAAAAGTTCGTACTAACCATCTGTCCCATTTATGCGAACAAAGGTGCAACGTTCGTTGACTCACGCTCGGTCCATAAAAGGTTTTCACGCACTACGAAGTGTCAATGACACGGCCCAAAAGAAATTATTGCAAAAACACAAACATACAAAAATATGTCCATTGCTTCATGTCAGAAGCTTATTTAGAATTTGTCCCGCATATTTTATTTAATTGTCCGAACTATTCCGCGGTATTTAACACTAAAACACGCGCTCACCGCGGCTACTGGCAGGATCGCCATGTAGGGACGGGAGTTGGAGACAAGTGATAACAACGAAAGTCATAGATGAACTCTCTTTATTTGGAGTACGTTAGCCTTATATACTAGAGATTACACACATATAAACATTAGTACTTACGTGCTATACTTATACCTCTACAGTAGGTAATTGGCGGGGCGTCCGCAGAACATCGATTGTTTGCCTAATTTTTACACGGAAGGATATCCACAAAAGCTCTGGCACCAAAACCAAAATTTCGTTATCAGTGTCTCTTTCGCTCGAATAGAGCAGTGCGATGCGCAGTTGTTAATTTCAAGTCAAGGAATGTCAATAAACTTTTTATAACCAAGCGTTGGTAGAGTAGTGATAGGACGTACGACTCTCAATTCGACGTTCAAAACATAATAATTTCAAAAGATTTAGGGGAGAAGGGGAGTTCCAACCTTCCAACCCGCTTTTGGCCAGCCTGGGGACTACCTATGCTTAACCTTTTCGACGCCATGTCAAACACAAAAGTTGTCACTCAGACGCCACGTCACCGAAGTGTCAAAACTGAAATTGAACTTTATGCATAAGTATGCACGTAGGTCTAGGTTGCTCTGTGGTCTGTGACCGATTAATCCGTCTTTGGCGTTGGACCTGCGGTGCGTATATATCGGTCATTGGCGTCCAAAAGGTTAATCCTCCTCGTGCATTAGAAGAGGCCTATGCCCAGCAGCGGGACATACACTGAATTATATTATGTCTGCATCTAAATGGTCAACGGTATTTTTATCAGCAAATATATCGCGTTATAAACCTTTCGTCGGGATTCAGGTGAACGGCCGGCGCTCGTGTCGTTCACAAGATGGCCGCCATATTTCCGTCATCGGCCCGTCTGATGCGCGCCAGAATAAGATTATTGGAAATTTGACACACACGCGCAAGGAGGTAGATTTGACTTGTTATATTGATGAGTCTTGACATGTCACGATCTTATTAGTTCTGGCAAGTTATGGTCTAAATCCTTGATACTGGCAGGCGTGGCTCACTCCGCGATTTCGTCGCTTTGCTACAGATAGCTAAAAGGACATCCGTTCGACCCCAATTTTGGGGTTTGCCATAAGCCGCGCGTAGCGTTGTCGCCACCTAGCGGCCATATCTATGCTGATCGTGGCAGACACGTTTTATTAAAGAGTGAGTCTTCTGTACCTAGTACCTACTATTATTTATTCTGTGGTTCTGGCAAGTTATGGTCTAAATCCTTGATACTGGTGAAATGAGCCCACTTGACTGAAGCCATAGAGTCGGACCAAAAAAGTCTGCACCGGTTTTGATAGCCCACGCAGTGCAATTGTCATTTATACGTCATAATACCGTAGAAGTTTGAAATAACACTTTCACTGCGTGGGCTATCAAATCCGCTGCAGACTATTCTTGGTCTGACTCTACCTAATTTTAAAATAATGAATGAACACGACACAATGACAGTTTCGGCGCGTTAAAAAATATTCACAGGGAAGCCGGATAGCGGAAGCAGTTATAAAGTTGACCCAAAAATTTTTTATTAAGCTATGAGCTTCATCACATATGTTCCTTGAGTAATTCTAAGCATTTCAAGCCTGGGAGGCAAGAAGAAATGTGTGTCTACTCGGATTTGTAATGGATTCAAACTTTCAACCCCTTTTTAACCCTGTTAGGGGATGAATTTTACAAAACGCTGAAATTACTTTTCCTGTCTTTTAATAATATCCCCAAATACAAAGATTAAATTCCCGCGTCCGTGAATTTTTTTTTGATATCCATACAAACTTTCAACTCCTTTTTCACCACCTTAGGGGATGAATTTTCAAAAACGCTGAAATTAGTTTTCTTGTATTTTAATAATATATCGTTTTACGAAGTTTCAAATTCCTAGCTTAAAATAAAACTTGAACCCCATACAAACTTTCATCCCCTTTTTAACCCCCTTAGGGGTTGAATTTCTCAAAATCGCTTCTTATCTCTTGTACACTTTATAAATGTAATCTAGTGTGCAAATTTCAACTTTCTATCTTTTGTAGTTTCGGCTCCGCGTAGCAAAAATCTCCAACCAAATTTTTCACCTTTTTACGTTTTTCTTGTAAAATTACTATGAAACTGAAAAAAACAAATATCAGCAATGAATTCTACGTCTTTGGTTTATACAAAAATGATACCAAACTTGCCCTAGTACCCACCAGGATCAGAATAGATTTTTTTTAAAGATGACGGGTGGCGGCCGTCTTTGTACCCCACCCTCCCCCCCACTTCAGGCTAGAAATGCTTAGAATTACTCAAATATCGGATGTGATGAAGCTCATAGCTTAATAAAAATTTTTTGGGTCATGTATGGCAGCGTTACATAACTGATTCCAGTAGAGTTAATTTGGCTACTCTTTTTTTATGAGCCTTTAATAAAAGTACTTAGAGGTAGACGAAGAAAAGTCTGCAGCGATTTTGATAACCCACGCAGTGCAAGAAGTATAAGTACGTCATAATTTCATAGAAGTTTCACATTTAAAATAACACTTGCACTGAGTGGGCTACCAAAATCGATGCAGACTTTTCTTGGTCTGACTCTACTCGGCTAGGTACCTAAACATTTGAACAGCCAGTTGAAATCTAGTTCCAGCGCACCGCCACGCAACTGTCTGGTAATAAATTAAAAATGTTAAAACCCCAAAACATTTCTCCAAACATAATATATTATATAGGTAGTTTCATCTCCTTTTTCTCGATAGATAAGACTTTCGATTAAATAAAACCGCACTCAAATCAGTTCATTTGGGAGTGTTGCTGTTTGTACCATCCCTCCTCCTCATGGCTCCACTACACGATGGGCCAACGCCGGCCACTCCAAGGGACGCATTTATGCGTTAGAGGGAGCAAGTAATATTGCTATCTCATTCTACCGCATGGCTGCATCCTACTCCATACTAGTGGCCGGCGCTGGCCCATCGTGTAGAGGAGCCATCAGTCGTTCACTCTTGACAGAGTGGTCGTGGTTGTATGATGAGACGTATCTATCGTGTACCATACGATAAACAAATAGCAAATCACAAAGGAAGGCTATAATGTCACGAACTAATATTAAAACAAGTCGAATCCAACCTGCGCTTTATGATCGACGCAGCTAGACGGGTTTTATGTGAAAAGATCAACCGATGACGCATATAAGTGGGCCTTGTGCCTATTTGCGTACGGTACAAATAGAATACACTATTTTTCCAAGACGAGGGTAGTGTTGAAAAGTGGTTTTACGTAGTAGTCGCATATATCCGTTGGCGCGGGCAATCATATTGCACAGAAATAACAACAAGTTCAATGCATTTGCCGACTATCCTCCTGACGACCAAAGTCATAGGTATAACTACCCTAGTGCAAACTGCAAAATAGTAAATTCCTTTTGATAAATAATCACGCTAAGATAATTTATTTATTAGTAATTTTAATCCTACGATTTAAAAAATTACTTTTTCACCACACCAGCTCGGAAAGGCTTACTTTGCACTTCAAAAACTGATAGCAAAGTTGCATTTTATTCACATGTGAGGCAAAGTAATCAAATGTAAATTTTGAGTTGTTTTCTTATGTTTGCTGGTAGAATTGACATCTAAATGATGATTTTGGATGATAAATATTCAATAACACTCATTTGGGTTTGATTTTGTTTGATATTTTACATTTAACATTTGCTTCAGGTTGGTGTGGTGAAAAATTTGTGTTTCACTCGGGAGCAAATTTTGTTTAACCCTCGTGCTTTGAAACCTTCGCAACGCGTAAGATTCCATTTTTGGAACCACTCGCTACGCTCGTGGTTCAATTTTGGAATCTTTCGCTTGCTCGGGTATCAATATTTAGCACGAGCGGTTAAACAACAACTTTGCCCCCTTGTATAACAAATAACTATTATTTACTATTTTTACATAACTACAAGACGCGCTAGTAAAAAGTGGCAAGACTTTCATTGGCCACCTAGGGGCGTTTCATGACATTACATTACGCTACTCGGACCTTGTCACTAGATGGCATTATATTTCAACATGTGTTGCACGTGTTGCACTCTACTACTCTTTTCAAAAATATTTATATAATAATGTTGTAAAATGTTTCACTAAAAAATATGTACAAATTTCATTAGCAATAAAATTTATTTTTATATTTTAGTTTTTGTCTTTCATCCTTTATTTATTTAATTTTTCGTCTGGCAACAAAACTTGTTTTCGCGAGAAAACTTGTGAGGAAGCATTCGGAATGAGTATTTTGATTGCGAAATTGTCATTTAAATAGATAAGAAACCGTGATTCAGTGAATTGCTTCAGTTGTGTTATTGTATACAGATTAATAAAAGGGAAAACAAAATCCAAGTGGAGCTGTTAAAGAGACTGCTAGCCATGGCGGGCCCGTCCGACGGGGAACCCGACGGATGGGTCGAGTTCTGTGAGCGTCAGGCCAAAGCTGCCGCTCCGGAATTCGCCAAGGCAGCGTATTGGAAATACGTCCAGAGTAGTGCCACAGACCCCACCTCCCGACCCAGCGTATCCCACAAAGATCTTCTAAAGAAATTTGTTGACAGTTTTTCCGACCAGTTCGAGATAGAAATTGGTAAACTAAAAGCGCAACACAAGGTCCCGAACGGGACGCACACAGGTCACGACGAAAGCGATTATTCGGAGGACACCGACTCGCCCAAGACACAGCACAAGCCATTCTTCAGAAGATTATCATTTAAAGGACTGAGAAGAGGGAAGGGTCTGTTCCACAAACAGCATTCGGACGAGGTTGAATTATCGTCTAATTTGAACAAACAGAGTAAGACTAAGCTAGCCAAAATAGTTGTAGAATGTAGGAAAGAAGGTTTGGTTAATTATTTAACACCTGAAAGCCTGGAGCAGCCTTCAGGTCCTCAAAAATGGGAAAAGTGCAGACTGGCTCTAGTGAAAACTGTAGGGGGTTATATGTTGGAATTCTACTCTCCACCGAAAGCTCAGAAGCCCAGGAGTGGGGTGTTCTGTTTTCTCATATCGGAAGCGAGAGAAACTACAGCTTTAGAAATGCCGGACCATGAAAATACTTTTGTATTGAAGGTAAAGAATTTGACATGTCTGAGGCCCACTCGCATCATTCCACTAACCCGGGGTTAAGCGGTTAAACTGTTAACCTAGTGTCAAATTGTATGGCTAACCATGGAAACTCCTGGCAGGGGTGCGAAACTCCTGAGATCGGTCAAACTCGGCTCCGCTCGGCTCAGCATTGCTCCGAGCAATTATTAGGGTTGGCACCACTTGACTTCCTTTGGCGTGCACGACCACAGATAAGATAATCACTTGAATTTTGACAACCCTAAATAGCCGAAAGGGATAGTGCCATATATTAGGAAGGGATAGCATGATTCGACCCTGAACCGCTGTCAAACTTCGGTTTTGTAGGAAGTTTCCTTTCTGTACGGTAGTACTATTATTTATTCTGTGCTCCTGGTTTAACCGGTTAACCGCGGGTTAGTGGAATGGTGCAAGTGGGCCTGACTTTATTATTTGTTCTTTAAAAATTCTTGCATGATGCAATCTTTTACTAAGTACTTGTAATGATTCAAAGCTAATTTGTGACATTTTCAACCAAAAGATACCACACTGTTGGTTGTCGATAAGGTTGATTTCAAATTGAAGCTATATGGAAATAGCTCCTTCTAGCACATTTATGCAACCAATTGTTCATGAAACAGTAATTTATATTGAAAGCCTAGTGAAAATGTTCTGGGTGAAAATAAAAATTAATCTTCACTTTATGCCAGATTTGGAATAAGGTACTCCATCTAGGTATAGTGTAATATTTTTTAGGGTTCCGTACCCGAAGGGTAAAATGGGACCCTATTACTAAGACTTCGCTGTCCGTCCGTCCGTCCGTCTGTCTGTCACCAGGCTGTATCTCATGAACCGTGATAGCTAGACAGTTGAAATTTTCACAGATGATGTATTTCTGTTGCCGCTATAACAACAAATACTAAAAACAGAATAAAATAAAGATTTAAGTGGGGCTCCCATACAGCAAACGTGATTTTTGACCAAAGTTAAGCAACGTCGGGCGGGGTCAGTACTTGGATGGGTGACTGTTTTCTTTTTGCATTTTTTTCCGTTTTTTCTTGCTTTATGGTACGGAACCCTTCGTGCGCGAGTCCGACTCGCACTTGCCCGGTTTTTCATAATTGCAGACATCTGAATTAACAATCTCTTCAATGAAATATTAAATTTCATACTGAATAGAAGTATTACAGTTTAAATAACTGTAATTCATACAACCTTGTCACAAAATACTAATATTGGCAAAAGTGATAACAGCTTAAATATTTTGCAAACAGATGACTAATTCCTCTTTATTACATAATTGCTATAACAAGTGTTACATACTTATAGTATGCAAAATTGCAAACCAAATGAGTAGGCAAAATTTAATTATTGTTGAAAGTAATATAATATCCATTCTATTAAATATTTTTTAACCCTTTATAGGGCACAGTTAGATATTATACAGCATAGATTTTCTAATGCAAAATTTTAAGGGCTTACAGGAGGTGACTTGAATCATGTTTATTTTTTCAATAGTTACCGGGTTAAAGTATACAGTGTGGAAAGATATGTCGGGCCCTGAAGGAAAACTACCTTAAATCCTTAAGTTCAGGCTCATTTTACTTAAAGGTGACATTTCTTTATTTTTAAAAGTAACGAAACTGCATTCAAAGATTTTTAATAATTTACTTGTCTCGACCGGATATCGAACCGAGTCAAACGTCCAAAAAATATACACTCGCTATTTTTTCTACTAGTCGATACAGTTAATGTTAATGATAACATTTCTCCAAGAAACATTAGGTCTTACACTCGTCTGTCGTACAAAATATCCATAAAATCGAATATTTAGTACTCAAGAATATTTTTAGACAAGTGAAATTTAAGAAAAAAGGAAAAATCTTTGAATGCAGTTTTGTTTCTTTTTAAAAATAAAGAAATGTCACCTTTAAGTAAAATGAGCCAACTTAAGGAATTTAGGTAAGTAGTTTCCCTCCAGGGCCCGACTTATCTTTCCACACTGTATAAGAGATTAAAAAAAAATGTATCATTTAAGTAAAACAGTTAACCATAACCATGTGTAATCAATTCTGTGACTACATACAGCAACTGTGTGCCACGTCATAACACATGCTCTGATGTGAATATGGACGACGTTCCAGTATATGAGCGTCATGACAGCGCTATGTGCATATAGAGTGATGTCCTGTATATTAATCTAAGTGGTATATTCATCGGATCTGGAAGCACCCTTACAGAATGCATTAAAGTTTTACATATAGTTCGTTTTTTTAGCATTAGAAAGAACTTGAAAGAAGGTAAGCAGATGGCAAGTCTCTTAATTGAAAAACGCTTTTTAAAAATCAACAACTATTACTTATGAAAGCAGAAGAATATAAATGATCGTATTATATTCAAAATTGTTACAGTATATTTGCCATAACGTATTTTTAAAATGTGTTTTCCAATTAAAAGACACATCAAGATTGTTTACCTAATTTCTAATGCTAAAAAAAACGAAGTTTAGAAGGTAGCATATTATTGTACCTCTATGAAGTTTTACAAGTTCTGCTCAGCCAGAAATAACCTAAGTATAATTTCTTCACAGGCCGACAACAACATGGAGTATGTAATAGAAGCTGCAGACGTCGACGACATGAAGTCCTGGCTAGCCACAATTAAGTACTGCATGCGATCGGCACCGACAACGCAACCACCACCTGACGCGCTACCCGGCCTACCTGAGCCGGCGCCACCTGACCTGCCACCGAGAAGAGATCTACCTGCCAGCACTAGTAATGCTGACTTAACTACTGATACTCCTGAAGAGGCTGAATTAGGTAAAACTATGAAATATTTGTGTAACTAACTACCTGACACTACCCGGCCTACCTGAGCCGGCGCCACCTGACCTGCCACCGAGAAGAGATCTACCTGCCAGCACTAGTAATGCTGACTTAACTACTGATACTCCTGAAGAGGCTGAATTAGGTAAAACTATGAAATATTTGTGTAACTAACTACCTGACACTACCCGGCCTACCTGAGCCGGCGCCACCTGACCTGCCACCGAGAAGAGATCTACCTGCCAGCACTAGTAATGCTGACTTAACTACTGATACTCCTGAAGAGGCTGAATTAGGTAAAACTATGAAATATTTGTGTAACTAACTACCTGACACTACCCGGCCTACCTGAGCCGGCGCCACCTGACCTGCCACCGAGAAGAGATCTACCTGCCAGCACTAGTAATGCTGACTTAACTACTGATACTCCTGAAGAGGCTGAATTAGGTAAAACTATGAAATATTTGTGTAACTAACTACCTGTCACTACCCGGCCTACCTGAGCCAGCGCCACCTGATCTGCCGCCGAGAAGAGATCTACCTGCCAGCACTAGTAATGCTGACTTAACTACTGATACTCCTGAAGAGGCTGAATTAGGTAACATTATGAAATATTTCATTTGTATGTCTTTCCCATCTCGGAACAATGCTCTTAAGGGCCTTTGGGAGGCGTGAGCAGGGCCGAAGCCAACACGAGGCCCTTTTGACAATTTAATGAAATGAGGGGTACACCGAGCGGATACTGCCCTTGCCCGTGTCATGGGACGCATACAGAGGCAGCACCCGCCAGGGTGTAAGGGCTATTGAGAGTTGATGGAATGAACCAGGTTATTGGGTGAAAAGGACGGACTAAGTACTAAGCTTTAGGATAATAAACCGGACGCCAGCCTAACAAAACGGTATGCAATTTTATTTTCGGCAGACGGTGACTCGCTCTTACAAGATGGGCCCCTTTTTGTAAAGCGACATCTAGGATGGCTCAAGGGCAATAATATTATGTTGTATCATTATTATTGTTCTTAATAATTAACGAAAACTTTGCATTACTTTGATGCACTTCCCGTATAGACATTGGGTTCTAATAAGAAAAGTGATAGTTTGATTCTATAAACAAATGTGACGTTATCTATGAAAAGGGACCTTATTGTCGATGGCGCTTACGCCATTATTAACGAAGCTCCGATATGAGTACATTGCCGCGCGACCCAGTGCGGCGTAAGCGCCATCGACAATAAGGTCCCTTTTCATAGATAATGCCCCAAATGTTTGAAAAAAATTTTTTTTTCTAAATCTTATACTTATCAATATGCTTATCATGTTAATATCTTGTTTGGCAGGTTCAATAGCAGAAGAGGCGTGCACGGCGCGCGTGTCCCTGGCGGAGTGGCCGTGGTTCCACGGCACGCTGGCGCGCGCGGCGGCGGCGGCCTGCGTGCTGGCCGGGGGCTCCAACGCGCACGGCTGCTACCTGGTGCGCCAGTCCGAGACCAGGCAGGGGGAATATGTGCTTACGTTTAATTTCCAGGTATGTTATGATTTTTTTTAGGTAAAGGTTCTTTTGGCATTAAGGACTTGAGCGCCAATAACGTCTATTGCGTTTAAGGCCATTGTGCGTTCACTGTGATAACGACTCAATATATCAATATGTGATATTTTTCACTAACCCTAAGTATGTATATTTGTATAACGCAAGGTTACAAGGTTACAGCTCACAAAGCCACTACACAGTGTTTCGTCTAGAACAAGCTAGGTGGACAAAAGTCGTTATCAAATTATCTCTAATGAGTCATTAGATATGATAAACAACATGTTGAAACCCCCAAACCCATTAATAGATTATGTCTAACTTTCTAATTTTATGAGCCATAGGGTGCAGAAGTCAGCTAATGAGGTAAGTGCAATTGCACAATTTAATCAGTTGCAATTTTGTGATGCGTTCAACGACATCTCTTACAAGTAAAACGTTATTTTATGAAAAGGTTTGGTAATAGATCTTATAACTGAAGGTAAGCACTTTATATTTTTCATAAAAACATGTTCATATCAGTTGTAATAATGCTCGTATAGAGCAATAAATATGCACTTAAAAACGTGATGATTTTTTCTTCATTTTATAACTTTGATAGACTAGCAAATACTTGACACCGCTTGACACCGGTCTAGATTTTTGATATTATTTACTTGCATAATTCTATTTTATGATGGTGTATATTTCATTTTGCAGAAATTTGCATAACATTTTTTTTTCATTTTTTTTGCAGAACACGTTTTCTCTATTTTAAGGAAGGGGTTTTTGAAGAATGGACAAATAAGGGGAAAAACGACGAAAATTTCCACCTTTATCAGTTTATATTGGTAAAATATGAGTTACGAGATTTCAAAGAAGAGTCTGAGAGACGGTTAAAAAATATTTTAACCAGTTATTCATCAAAACTGAATACCAAGTGGAATAGTGCGTCAAGATTTAAAGAAGCAATTTGTGGAAAAGTTTAAAAGTGGTATGGATGGCCAAAATATAGAATTACGAGTGTACATAACTAGACCAAGTGCATCAACGTCGTCTGAAAATGTTAATCCTGCAGGAAGACCCAAATTAAACTTCAAAAGTTCCCCTTTTGAAACGGAAAAAACGCTGAGTTAAAGATCTGGTACAATTATGTACCTATATTTTAACTGCTGCCGAAATCCCGATTGATTCGTGATCGACAGAAAATAGAACACGGCAAAAATGTTAAAAAATATTAGAGAAAGTCCACTTAAGCCAACGTAGTCTTGTTCTTACGACAGCAGTAGGTACTTCAATGAATTCTAGGCAGCTAAGTGTTAATGAGGCATTAGCATATTATATTGAGTCAAAATCGACAAATACAAACTTACAAGCAGACTAAAATGTGGTCAATGAAGGGTGATTATCATAAATATTCATTATATCATTATTTGCCCAATGCAAAAGGTACAAGCGTATTATATCCTTCAGAAGAACTTTAAAAAACTTACGCAAAACAAGGAAAACAATTATTATTCTGATATAATACATGAGTAAGAACAGATTATAAGTTATTAATAATTAACAGATTAATTATTAATAATAAGTTAAGTTTTAATTAATTTTCTATATTACATTTTTATTTTTTTTGTATATTTTAAAGTAAATACTATGAAAATAATGTATCTAATGAACTGTAAAATTTTGTTTATTATTGTGTTAATAATTTATTTGCAAAAAAATATATAATTAATTTAAATATATATTTTATTTTAATTTTTTTACTTTTTTTCATGGTATTTTAAAATTTTTAGTAAATTATATTTAATTAAGCAATACTAACCATAATACTACCCAAAAACACAAAAAAATAATTTTGTCCACCTAGCTTGTTCTAGACGAAACACTGTGCACTAGTTTATAAGCATTGATGTAGTATAATTGGCTGGATTTACAATCAACAAAAAAAATGGCACCCACAAAAGCTTTGCCCGAACACATTTCTTTGGCATTGGGCCGTCCATATTATACGTTAATGTTTATAAGTACCTATAGTTTCCTTTTTTATGTTCATTCAATCACCAAATGTATGTATCTCCCTTTGGCCCTATGGTTCACTGGTAGACAAGGATATTTGGCATTAAATCCTCCATTTGTACATTGTTGTACACATTTTGTGCAATACATTTCAAATAAATATACTTTGTGCCAGGGCCGCGCCAAACACCTGCGCATGACGCTCAGCGAGACCGGCCAGTGCCGGGTCCAGCACCTCTGGTTCCCCAACGTCCACGACATGCTGGAACACTTCAGGGCGCACCCCATCCCGCTGGAGTCCGGCGGGGCGGCCGACGTGACCCTCACGGAGTACGTCGTCAGCGCCGTCGGCGACAACCGACAAGTGAGCATTACTAGTATATAGGGCCGTCGTATTGGCACAGACTAAATAATAGTATATACTGTATGTACCGGGTACAGTAGACTCACTCTCTAAGGCTGGTTTTAGTGTCACGCGGACCGTCCGTGCGGATCGCTCCGCACCGCCAAATTGTATGAGAGGTATCGTCTTGGGTAGTCCCATTCGTTGTTCGTCAAGCTCATTCTACATTAAAAGCCACCGACGATTGTGACGAGTGTAGAATGAGTGACGAAAGCAGAACAGGGCTAATTTAAGAACTTGACGAAAAACGAATGGGACGACCCGAGACGATACCGTATGAGACAGCTGTCCGCTTTACTCTACAACGCTTCCTGAACTTAATACATATTGATCCGCACGGACGGTCTGCGTGACACTAAAACCAGCGTAAGAAAACGCGTCTGTTACGATCAGGACAGATATGGCCGCTAGGTGACAGCTCCACGCGCGGCTTATGGCTAGCCACCAAAATTGGTGTGGAATGGATGTACTTGTAGCTACCTGTAGCAAAGCGACGAAATCGCGGAGTGAGCCACGCCTGGTGTTGGTTCCTACCACAGACAAGACATCCTCCAGAACTGAGCATAGTAGCGCTACCCCCTCTGCCACAAATATACGGTAGTTTTACTCCATTTTCGAGTCAAAATGTCTTTGTTTGACGCCCGTGTCTTTGAACGGACCAATCACGGCACGGGACTCGCTCACCTCGACCCCCGCACCCCAGTATTTTTGGCAGCATCGGTTTCATGAAATAATTGCTCTAAACTCCGTCTAGAGGATTCCTAGTCTATGGTTACTACAGATGTAATGCATAATTATTTCCCATCGTATTTTCACGGAAACGAACGTGTCTGTTTCAGTCAGTCTCGGTACAAAAAGTACTGAGGTTGACTGAAGTAGCATGACACGAACGTTGACGAGAAAATACGATGGAAAATAATTATGAACTACATTTGTAAAGGGCCGAGATTTTGGCGCGGTCGCCATGTAAGGTTTAAAGTCATAGCATGTTCTGTTGTTAAAGTTCGTTTTTTTAGCATTAGAAAGAACTTACAAGAAGGTAAGCGATCTTGACATGTCTTTAAATTGAAAAACGCTTTTTAAAAATCAATAACTATTACTTATGAAAGCAGACGAATATAAATGATCGTATTAGATTCATTATTGTTATATATTTGCCGTAACTTATTTTTAAAATGAGTTTTTCAATTAAAAGACACGTCAAGATTGTTTACCTAATTTCTAATGCTAAAAAAAAAACGAAGTATAGGATAAAACTACTCTTTTAATTTGAGTAGGATTATTCAGTTTAAGTTGATGATTGTACGATTGTTCCAAAACCTGGTATCGTCTTGGGTCGTCCCATTCGTTTTTCGTCAAGTTCTTAAATTAGTCCTATTTTGCTTTCGTCACCCATGCTACATTCGTCACAATCGTCGGTGGCTTTCAATGTAGAATGAGTGACGAAAGCTGAATAGGACTAATTTAAGAACTTGACGAAAACCGAATGGGACGACCCAAGACGATACCCAAAACCTATAAATGCCAGTCGTCGTTATTTTAAGTTAGTCAAGGTCTCCTAAGACCATTTTCGCATAGCAACACGGGATCAGGTAGCTGCCTTCATTGCTCCATTTAAAAAATCCAACCTGTAAATTTTTGGTAACTTTAAATTTTTGTACCGCCATACAATGTACATATATGGAATTATAGTTGCATAATAGAATTAGGGTTACGGACATTATTTTTTTCTAATAGAATCGGAAGAGCTCGTGATTCTAAGTATAAATGTGACGTCCTTATGGCGGTTGGGGCTTACGCTATTATTAACGCCGCTCCAATATTATTGCGGTGCTATGCGACGTAAGCGCCAGCCGCCATATGGTACCTTTTGTCGTGGAACGTCACAAATAATATCATTGCTATAGATCGTTTTTTTTTGCATTAGAAAGAACTTGCAAGAAGGTAAGCGATCTTGACATGTCTTTTAATTGAAAAACGCTTTATAAAAATCAGTAACTATTACTTTTGAAAGCAGAAGAATATAAATGATCGTATTACATTCATAATTGTTACATATTTGCCGAAACTTATTTTTAAAATTTGTTATTCAATTAAAAGACACATCAAGATTGTTTACCTAATTTCTAATGCTAAAAAAGACGAACAATAGTATACAGTCATACAGTGCGGTGAAAAATGGTTTGGCGGATTTGGCCATATCTGTCAATTTAGTTTTTTTTAGGAACACATAAAATTAAACAGAGAAATTTTGTGTTTAAGAATAAGGGAATTACCGAAAGTCACATTTAAGGGATACACCTTGCTCAAATAAAAAAAAACACAAATAAAATGTGTGTGTGTGTGTTTTAAGTATATAAATAATAGCAATATCCGAGTCATGAGAGTTTCTTCGAGAAGCTATTAGTTACTACAGACTGAATAACTAATTTGAATAGGTTTGATTCAATAGTCATTATGCATTTTAATATACTTTCTAATAGTTAAATTTAGTGGATTCCTAATTCGCCATTTTAATGACCCTTAAAAAGCATAATGTTAAAGTAAGCACGAAGAACTTCGTGCATTGACCCGCCTGTTCTTATCTCTAACGCACACGCGTAATTAATATTGCTGTCTCGTCCATGATGCCCTCGATCGCTGTGGGAGCGGGACAGCAACTTAGTTACCGTCAAATGGGGGAAAAATAGACATGTCTGTGGCGATAATCGCCTCAACTATACTCTGTATCTTTAGGTATTTAAATAAAAGTAAACAAAATCTACCCTCAAATCGCTCCTTATGCCAGTTGAGGGTAGATGAAAACATTACATGATCAAATATGTAAGTTAAAGCATAGTCTAATAAAACATGGTCTTCTCTTCCCAGAGTGACACAAGCCTACGTCACAATAACATGGCCGCTATATATAGCGCTATCACTTATAGGCTTGTGTCAGTCACGTGACCACGAAAAGACGGGAAGAGAGTACCAGGCGGAGTATATTATTATGCCATGGGTTAAAGTCAGATCGTTCTGTGACTGATCCAGGCGGATTTGTAATTGGTCGGTTAACCAAAAAAATGTTATAACTACCCGAAAATGTACAAATTGTTTGTTTACTTTTATTTAAATACCTAAAGATACAGACTATAGATGCGACCATGGTATAATAATATACTCCGCCTGGTACTCTCTTCCCGTCTTTTCTAGGTCACCTGACTGACACAAGCCTACGTCATCATGCGACAGCGCTATATGATAATATGCGATAGCGCTATATATAGCGGCCATGTTATTGTGACGTAGGCTTGTGTCACTATGGGAAGAGAAGACCATGTTTTATTAGACTATGGGTGCGACATTGCGTCTAGACGTACTGGGTACCTAGGTACTAACGGGTTGGCTTAAAGTAATGAGAATTTTTGTTTTCGGACATAAAGACAAAAAGACAATGGCCATGGATTTCTGGATGTTATATTGAAGAACTATGCAATATCCAACATTAGAACCAAATTCAAGAATGAAGTAATTGGTCTCCCTTGTGTTAGTTTACGTAACATGCTTCTGACCGTTTGCTTTTCACTTTGGACAAACTACCAAGTACTCTCTGACTGATCGTTTTGTAATTACACGGTAAAATTTATTTTATTCTATAATATTTTTGCCTACTATCGCAATATACATATCAGAGTATATAATATTTGCCAAAATTCTTCGATTGATTTAAGTCTTGGGGATATTCTAGGGTTGGAAACGTTTAGTCGTTTTTCCGCGAGAGCCTAAAACCAGTTAAAAACGTCATTGCATACATTTTACCAAAATATGATACATAAACAATTTTCTCTAAATATCAATCAGTTGCAGATTTCATGAAAATGTTAATCAGTTAGCAATTGTGAATGATGGCATGATATAGATAACAAGCTAATATGCCGAAATAATTAAAATTAACGGCAATAAAACAGTTATGGAATGTAAATAAAACGTTGTCCAAAGCATGACGCAGAGGGTTTGAACACAGTTATGAGAAATCGGATGTGGGAGATGTTATAGTATATATAATGTTTTCTTGTAATTTAAAATATGCTCTTGTTTGTCACTGTAAAATTTCGAAAACCCACAGCTATTGTCTTTTTTTTTATATTTCCGAAAACGAAAATTCTCATTACTTTAAGCCAACCCGTTATAGTTCGTTTTTTTTAGCATTAGAAAGAACTTGCAAGAAGGTAAGCGATCTTGACATGTCTTTTAATTGAAATACGCTTTTTAAAAATCAGTAACTATTACTTATGAAAGCAGAAGAATATAAATGATCGTATTAGATCCATAATTGTTACATATTTGCCGTGACTTATTTTATAAACGTGTTTTTCACTAAAAAGACACATCAAGATTGTTTACCTTATTTCTAATGCTAAAAAAACGAAGTATAATGTATAAATAACCTAGCCAATATATTTTTATTCTTCCACTTAAATATTTTATTACTTATTTTATTACATCACATTCATCTCAGATTACCCCATTTTACGGTACTACAGTATTTTATAGAATACCGTACTCATAAAGGCAAAATTGTACAATGTACTTATGTATGTAATTATTGTTCAATCTTTATGTGCCTTGAATTTTATATGTTGTACAAATCGACGATCGTACGAGTGTACATCTTATGATAAATCTTTTAAACAAGATCTGAGATGATCTTTTTATGTTTAAAAACATAGTTAAGTATACAGATTCTAGATAAAGTTCAATAAAAAAAAAAAATTTAAACTTATGTATATCAAACTTTAAATAATTAATGTTTAAGTTTAAAGTACACGTCAATTTTTATGCATTTTATTTATTGAGACGTTTGTAAATTCGTATTTATACTTTCGCGTTTAAGATGTAATCAGTAATACGTTTAAGAAATAATTAGAATATAATTACGTAAGTTGAAATCACAAAATATGTACTACAGTTAAAATGTGGATTAATATTTGTGAAACAATCATCAAAGCTTATATTGCTTAGGGGCTATTCATAAATTACGTCATTTCAAATTAGGGGGGGGGGGGGTCTGGACATCGGATGACTGTAGCATGAAGTAGGAGGAAATGGGGTTCGGAAATCGATGACGTAATTTATGGACAGCCCCTATATATATATTTTTAACCCAGTGAGTTTTTAGTTACGCTTGTGTAGTAAGGCTGCCTTTCCAATGACGCGGAGATAAGAGACGTGCGTGAACCAACCAATAGCATAGGTTGTAATCCAGCGGAGCGAACGACCAATATGCTATTGGTTGATTCTTTCACGTCTCGTCTCATCTTCGCCTCTGTGTTAAGGGAGCTTTAATCATGCAGAAAAGTAGAACAGTTCATCAAGTGCCTTAGGGTCTCCAACTACGAATAATACATATCATTTTTTGTACGTACTTTTCGCTACCTTAATTATAGAGTCAAATCGAACGACATCAATTGACAGAGTAATAAAATTACAATACGATTCAAGCTCTATATTTAAGCTGTCGTTCCACTGCCTTCCAGCGGAGCGGAGAAGAAAACCAGTGCTACTTGTTGTTTCCCGAACATTTCATCTCATTTCCGCCTTAGTGGAAAGATAGCCTTAGAAATCTTAGAATGTCATTGATGACTATTTTTTTTTTGACTATATTACGTAAATAACGTAAAATTGAGTAAATACTGATGTAGTCATTTCAATGACGTCACATAAGCGCATTTTATTTATATATGTATTATTATAAGTAGAGATAGAAGGAAGGTAAAATGTCGAATTAGTGCAATGCTTTGTGTATTTTGTTATTTTTATTGCATTTTGTGTTGTCGACTATGTATTGTTTTTCTTGCCAGATGTTTTCTTTGTATTTAAGTGACGAAGCTTAAATCATTCTTTAAAAGAATATAGCTTTTTCATTTCACATATATAATCACAGAATGGATTTTGTCTTAAGCCTCCTCCACACTCGTGCGCGATCCCGGCGCGAAGCCGCGAACGCGAGTGTGGCGTCGATTTTCGCAGACAGCGAAATCGACTCCACACTCGCGTTTGCGGCTTCGCCCGCGATTCACGCGCATAGTCTCGAGGGGGTTAGACATGTAGATTACTAATTATTTTAGACTAACTCTATTTTTGTTTATTATCTTTTAAGGTGTACAAATTGAACTCATGTTCTTCCAAGCTTTAATCGTAATTCTCTTGGTTGTAAATTTTATTATTAAACTTTTTATGTGGAATGGCTTTTTTGTTTTTATTTGCAGTTTTTTTTCGTTGTGTATGTGTTTGGTGACGTTTTGAACGTACTTTGTTTTTGGTAAGTGTTTTTATTTTTCATATTTGCTTTTTAGTGATAATAGTTCTGCTAAAGCGCTTCACACACCTTATTTTTTTCAAAATCCTAAAAGTGTAACCGTGTTTACAGATTTAGTGCATAATTGTTTTCCATCGTATTATCTCGGAAACGTTCGTATTTGTCATGCTACTTCAGTCAAAGTCAGTACTTTTTGTACCGAGACTGACTGAAATAGCAAGACACGTTCATACGTTTCCGTGAAGAGACGATGGAAAACAATTATGCACTAAATCTGTAGTAAGTCTCAGTGAAACTAACTAGGAACATTTTTTAGCATCCTATTTAGAATGCCCGTTTGTACAGTCGCCATCAGATATATCGGAGCGGCCAAGGCGCTCACAAATATCTGAACACGCCTCTATTGTCAGGGCGTTAGAGTGCGTGTTCAGATATTGTGAACACCTCGGCCGCTCCGATATATCTGATGGCGACTGTACGACTGAATAAAGTAAAGTATGTGAAGCGTACCCATGGTGTAAATTTCATTCGATAGCGTGACGTGACGTTTTGACGTTGTCATTTTGTATGGTATTTTGAGTTTCCAAAACGTCCCGCTTGGCGCGCTGTTCAAAATCCCATCCAAAAATAGACATAACGCGAACGCTCGTCACGCTATCGAATGAAACTTACACTAGGGATTCAGACAACAAAATATGTTTGAGTGTTTGCATTATTGATTCTTTAGTTTGAACAGTTAGCTGCAAAAATACCCAAACTACTAACATCAGTAAAAATTCTATCAAATATTTTTTCGTTCACTGGGGTATACAGGTCAAACCTGCAGAATACGCCGAAATATAATAGGTGTAGTTCCGCTGGCCGAATATTCGGCGGCCGGATACCGGATATTCGGCCGATGGTCAGGCGGAATATCCGGTATCCGGCCAAACAACTATCCGTTGCATCTCTAATATATAAGGTATTACAAATTATGCCGACTAAAACATGGCATAACGTCAAGCTATTTGCAGCTGACTGTATATATAATATATTATTTTGCTCGTGCTCGCTTGTATGTGAATAATTAAATACTAATTCGATTTTTTTTGATTGTGTAAAGCCCTCTGCAAACGTTTATGATATATCGGCCCAACAGAGTAAAGCCCCCTCCAGACTATGCGCGTGAATCGCGGGCGAAGCCGCGAACGCGAGTGTGGAGTCGATTTTCGCAGACGCAGGCTTCGCCCGCGATTCACGCGCATAGTCTGGAGGGGGCTTAAGATGAGCGATAGTTAGAATAAGACAACGGATCCCGGCCGACTTGTCGGAAGCGTTCTTGAGCAAACGTGACCGACGTGATTTGGACTTTTCGATGTTGGGCCAACCTATAATAGCTCCCCTACATGATGGGCCAGCGCCGGCCACTCCAAGGGACGCATATGCGTTAGAGGGAGCAAGTGATATTGCTATCTCATTCTACCGCATGGCTGCGTCCCTTGGAATGGCCGGCGTTGGCCCATCGTGTAGAGGAGCCATTAAGTCGATAAGTGATTAGGGCAAATTGCTAAATAATCATTAAAACCAAGAAATAAAACTTATCAGTCAATCTGTTTTCAGCTGGGCGTAACGCACGGGAGCGACGTAAGGATGCGCCGAGCGGAGCTTGAAGCCCTGCTGGTCGCCAGCGGAGCGCCGCACGACCGCGCCGTCGACAACCAATATAGCTTCGTGTAAATTTCGGGCAGAGAACATAACTCCGTTTCATATTACACTCAATGTATACGCTCCGGGGTTGCTTTTCTCTAAGGCCCACTTGCACCATCCCACTAACGCTAAATTGGGGTTAAGCGGTTAAACCGTAGTGTCAAATTGTACTGGTTACCATGGCAGCTCCAGGTTTAACCGGTTAACCCCGGGCGACATGTTTCGGAGAGCCTAGGTCTCCTTTCTCAAGCACTAACAGTGCGAGCAGCGTTCACGACGGCCGTGTATCGCGTACTAAAAACCAAGTGAGTCTAAACCGTAAAATTATTTAATAAGCTTAAATTCGGTTAACCCCGGGTTAGTGGAATGGTGCAAGTGGGTCTAAGTCTAAGGGCCTACCGCGAACCACTTTCGACGTGTTGCCTCCCTGTCACACTTACGTACGAATTTACAAGTGCGACAGAGAGGCAACACGTCGGCCCTCTGTCTCGATACGTGTAGTTATTATAATAGCCTGTCATCGCCGGAGCAGCCTAAGATTTCAACTAAGTTGTCGTAATAAAGGCTGCCTTTCCACTGAGGCGGAGAGTCGCAAAAAATGGCGGAAAATTATGACGAGGAGTTATATGTTAGTCAATAAAATTAAATGGTGCACAAATATAGAACAAAATATGCTTTGATGTGTAGAAATAGTTATCTATTTTTTTTTGTATAATTGATTTAGAAAATGTCCGAACTGACGGTACTTTAAAACAGTTTTTGCAGGATATGATATGTAGTAGATAATTTATACTTGTAATGAAATTTAACTGAAAATAGTTTTACAGGATAATTTATAGAGACTTAAATGAAATAATACTTTCATAATTCATAGTTTGATTAAAATCAAAAGCAGTAAGTAGGTATGTACCTATATGTTACCTATATGTCAGTTATATTTGTGTATATTCGTATATATTATGTAACATAATTTATGTTACATAACATTTTGCGTATTTATAATTTGGACTGAGTATATTTTATATTTCTGGCGCTGAATTTATTAAGACTTCGCAAAAAGTTCATTTATAGTTAATTATAGAAGTATTATGAAGACTTGGAAAACAGGTTTTCAGTTTTCATATATGTGACGTCCCACGGGTTAAGGTACCTTATGGCGGTTGGCGCTTACGCTATTATTAACGCCGCTCCAATATTATTGCGGCGCTATGCGACGTAAAGTAGGCCACTGACGAGCCTTCCAAATGGATGCCGTTACAATGGATTCATCCAAATGGACGACATCCTAATGTCTGACATTACAATATTTAATCATTGTACGTTTTTGGCATTCACGGACCGATTTTGGATTGCAGCCACGCTATTTGGATTGTTGGAAGGCTCGTCAGTGGCCACCTTAAGCGCCAGCCGCCATAAGGTACCTTTTGCCGTGGAACGTCACATATAGTTATTAATTAGTTGCAATGCAATTCTAATGATTATGTTCATTTTGTGCAATATTGTGTGTGTGCTATTTATTGAGTGTACCTAATTAATAGTATAATTGTCTTATTAAACTTATATTATTATATAAGTTTGAATTGATAAGGCTTAGCCAAATGTATAATGATTTACTTGGTATTAATGTAATTTGCTATGTATGTTAAAATAACCTGCAATAATACACGGTGTAACATGAGGAAACCGAATAATTTTAACAGCGTATTCCTGATCATATTTAGAGACAAAAATGTCCTATTAACTTTTTTGAAATTCGCCTAGTTTCAGAGATAATATTAATTAAAAAAAAAAAACAGTTTTTATTGTTACATAGTGTAAAAGGCCTTTTTGATGATGATGTTGCTGCTATGCGACGTAGTCTAAATATCCTTATTGATAGATGTCAAAAAGTAACAAGTAACACTTTGCAAAAAGTAGGTTTTACGAAAAAAATATTAAAAATCAATTTTAAGTGACAAGTTTACCAATAACATTTATTTTTTATGTACAAATACATTTAAAAAAAAAACAAAAAAAAATTTTTTCGGCGAAATTGAGCTAATGTCATATTAAATTTTTTCCTTCTTTTGACCTCAGAAATGCGTGGTTAAAATTATTCTGTTTCCTCATGTTACACCGTGTATAATACACATATGTTACTCTTCCAAGAGTTCCAAGGCCGCAAAAAAATATGTGACACATTCTTATGACTACAAAATTTGTAGTCATAAGAATATCTGACTCGCTAATATATTACTCTTCGAAGGCCGCAAAAATATCTGACTCGATCTTATTTGTACTACAAATAAGATCGAGTCAGATATTTTTGCGGCCTTCGAAGAGTAATATATTATTGCGGGTGACTGTACTGTTTACATTGTATGTTTATGTATGTATAGGTGTAAAACATACGGGGCAATTCGTATCTATGTTTAATGTTATAATGTTTCAGTATGCTAAATGGTTTGTTGGCTTAGTAACCATTGACAACTGATTATTTAATAACAATCCATAGTGGACTGGGTAGGCCTTATTTTTCTGCCAAAGAAAATACACGAATAAAATAAAAATAATAATAAAGTAATAAAAGGATATGGCACGAAAAACATATTATTTTTCAGAAAACCATAATTAAAAAAAAAACACAATTCTAGCATTAGCAGTCAGCTGCCTTTAGCAAAAATGAGAAATTCCGATAAAAGGGCCATCCTGAGCAAAGCTAAATAATCGGCCAAGAGCATGTCGGACCATGCTCAGTGTAGGGTTTCCTAGTTACCATTCTGTCAAAATAGGCCAAACGGGGGCTATTAGTAAGTATCGTTATAAGCATAAGCATAAGTACCTTTGCAGCGCTTTGGCCTCGGACAGACAGACATGGCGAAACTAAGTATAAGGGTTTCTAGGTGACAACGAAACCCTAAAAAGTGGAAATCTGCAAGTCTTGCCTCCATATTGGATATTGTATAACGATATTATTGCAATAGTTCGCCATATATTCTCATTACTTAATGTATTTTCGACGACAATATCACATATATAGTTCGTAGGTTTCTAATAGAGCCCGAGCTAATGCTATTGTCTATTGTTAAGTAAAACCGCTCGTGCCACGTGCCACAACCACCTGCATAAAAAGTACAGTACTTCGGTTACTGAGTGCCGGCGAGTCGAACACTACAGAACCAGTCTAAAATGTGTCATCGAGATGCGTAACAAAGGCGCGTTATCGAAGAGCGCACCTACACAGGTTTTTTGAGCGTTGGACTAGCCCGCGCTCAGGTGCCAAATAGAATAATGAAGACCCTTTTTTGCAGGTAAGTAGCACTTGAGGTTTTACCTAACAATAGACAATAGGATTAGCCGCCGGGCTCTATTACAAAGCTACAAACTATAAACGGAAATGGATTCAAAAGTATACCTTAAATAGTATTATCATCACAGTCTCAATATTATCAAAGATATTTCTAATGCTAACCTATACTGGTAAGAAACGAAGTTTCTGCCAGTCTGCAAGGTCTAGTCATCTTAGGATACCTACAGGAATTAGTATAATATCATCACTTCATTGTGACTCATGTAATTATTGGTAAATTGATTGTGTAAATAAATAGCTATTGGTAAAGCACCAAAGTTTACGACCGGGCATTAACCCTTTCAAAACATCATTGCCACATTGGTAATTATGTCGCTTTTGGCACTATCTGTAGACAACTTTAGGCGATGTTTAACCTTTTAGACGCTAATGACCGATATGTCCGCACCGCAGGTCCAACGCGATTAATCGGTCACAGGCGGTTAAAGGCGGATTAATCGGTCACAGACCACAGAGCAACATAGACCTACGTGCATATGCATAAAGTTCAATTTCAGTTTTGACACTTCAGTGACGTGGCATCTGAGCGACAGCTTTTGTGTTTGACACGGCGTAGAAAAGGTTAATGACCTAACAAAAGCCAGGTGGGTAAATGTAACACTCAATGTTTAGAAGTAAGTTTATGTTGTTTATAAAAATAAAATAAAATAGAAAATTAAACATCTTATTGACACCTAAACATAACATTCAAGGCCAAGAACCCGAATGTCGGCTACACTGTTCGTAGCGACTACGCGCTACATACGGCGAAACCGCGGCTACGCGCTACGAGCGTAACCCGTAACACTTAGTGGCAATGAATGTGATAAATTGAATTTAGTGTCGTTTGGTGTTTTCTGTGCAGTTTTTTTTCCCAAGCCAGACGTTACAGCGTAATGCGAGTTGTTTAAATAGGATAAAACAAAATAACGAATATTAATTGTGGATGCATTTAGCAGAAATTGTAGAATCGTTAAGAACGCAGATAAAAATGCGTGTGCATTTGGATTGCGAAATACAATTTATAACAATTTCAAAGTCTCCGTACAGTAGGTATTATGATTCTGGAAAAAAATTATGGCATTGGATCATTGGATAATGTTTTCTAGGTTGGCACGCTTATCCCGCAGCCACACTTACCCATATTACCTACTTACAATGTTTTTTTTTTTCAAAATTTGTGGAATCCGATTCTAAACCAATTAAAAACTTAGAGAGGGTCTCCTAAAACTTAATGTTACGTAGCAGCACATGATTTGGAATCTGACCTTTTTAAAAACCCTTAAATCTTAATTTTAAATTTACAATAATATTTCTGCTAGATGCACCATTTATTAAAAAATAAATGTTGTTGGAATTGAAAGTATAAGTTAACTTATTAACATTACTAATAATGTTAACGAATTTGTTGGGAAAAATATCGAAATTGAACTATTTAATTAAGGAACTGTTTGACAATTTGAAATAAATAAAAGTCTGAATGTAAGACTCCACGATAAAATAAAATACGATAATTTGCTTCAATAAGGTGGGCCATATTATTTAAAGCTGTATTACAATTTTTTTTATTTGGGTATATTTTATGTTATTTCTACTAAGAATCTCGAGCCCTTTCGATCTTAATAGGAGTAAAAAACTGTCCCAAAATTTCCATACATTTTTTATTACCTCCATTCCGTTGCCACCATACAATCTCTATGTAAAATGGTAACGGATTGGAATGAATTAAATCATGGCACACTTTTTTTCCTGTTGGGATCGAAAAAGCTCGTGATTCCGAGTAGAAATACAGATTTTAAATAAAATGGCCCCTGGTAACGCTCAGAGAACATTTATATAAATAGCTGATGGAAATATACATACTAAACGTAATATACATTCCTTATGTAAGTGCATGTCATTTTTAGTAAATGAAATATAATTATATTTTGCAAAATGTCGTTTTATTTTTTATATAAACTGCTATTCTGCATACAGCTTGGAACAACTCTGCCAACTCGGTATTCAAATAATGAGGATACCGCGCCAAGCTCTACGCAGATGGCGCTGCCATCGTTTTAAAATACGTCTTTTTCGTTAGATATTACAAATTTATAATAAGTGGATTTTAACCTCACTTAACTGGCTAAATCGGGTTATTCCCGCTTAGTTACCACCAAGTTGTTATCAGTGGTAACAACTGGGATTATTTTTCATACCCGTACCCACTGGTAACAACAGAAAAAAAATCCCAGTAGTTACCACCAAAGTTACAGTTTAGTCAACTCAGACCTACAAGTTCAGTCGTCCAGTAAGGGCACTATATAGAACTCTGAGAACATCTGTCGCTGATCCTCTTTTTCTAGTTTTAACTGCAGCAACAGGAGACCATTGGAGCTACACCTTACCACCACCTGGAATAAAATAAACATCCATATATTTTATTTATTTATTTAGGATCACCAACAGATATAATGAAACACATCATGAAAAAATAATCTGTAGCTTACATAACATTAAAGGCAGACGTTTGTCCAATTATAGGTAACCGAGCATTTTCACTTAATTGAACACCTTTAACGGCCGGTTAGCAATCGTTACAAAACTGACGGTCAATGTCAAATCCCATACATTTTGTCACGAATGTAACGGTTAGACGTTACTGAAACACGACTTAAGTCGCGCTTAACTTGTACATGTTAAATGAAAATGCCCAACCACAGTATATTATAGTATATGTGACGTTCCACGGCAAAAGGTACCTTATGGCGGCTGGCGCTTACATTGCATAGCGCCGCAATAACATTGGAACGGCGTTAATAATAGCGTAAGCGCCAGCCGCCATAAGGTACCTTTACCCGTGGGACGTCACATAATATAGGACATTCTTACACAAATTGACTATGCCCCGCAATGAGCTCAATAATGCTTGTGTTGTGGACACTTAGGGTCTGCCCAGATATATCGACGCGCATTCGGCAAAAGCCGGTAGGATAAAGCTTTACGTCTGCGCAATAAGAGCGAAAAAGTCGTCTTTCGGCTCGGCTCGCAACGGCCGGCCTGTCGACGCGTCGATGGCTTTTTTGCTGTGGCTGGACCCTCGGGATCCTTTTTTAAATACTACCAGAACTAAGTCGTGAAACAAGCATACGGCCCGCTTGATGGTAAGCACTAAGCAGTCTCCGTTGCCTATGTACGCCTGCAACTCCAGAGAAGTTACATGCGCGTTGCCGATCCTATAGTTCGTTTTTTTAGCATTAGAAAGAACTTGCAAGAAGGGTAAGCGATCTTGACACGTCTTTTAATTGAAAAACGCTTTTTAAAAATCAAAAACTATTACTTATGAAAGCAGAAGAATATAAATGATCGTATTACATTCATAATTGTTACATATTTGCCGTAACTTATTTTTAAAATGTGGTTTTCAATTAAGACACATCAAGATTGTTTACCTTATATTTCTAATGCTAAAAAAACGAACTATAACTCTCTGCACTCATTGAGCTCTGGCAACCTTACTCACCGGCAGGAAAACAACACCACAGAGCGGACACGCCATACATCAAAAATCATTTGCGTTTATTTGTGTGCGCGGCACGTCTGTACACGCGTCATTGTGTATGTGTGGGCACAGAATAAATAATAGTACTAGGTACAGAAGACTCGCTCTCTAACAAAACGCGTCTGTTACGATCAGCACAGATATGGCCGCTAGGTGGCGACAGCGCCACGCGCGGCTTATGGCATTCCCCAAAATTGGGGTCGAACGGATGCACTTTTAGCTACCTGTAGCAAAGCGACGAAATCGCGGAGTGAGCCACGCCTGGTGTGGGTAAGTCGCTTTACTGAGAGGACGCCAGAAGTCCGCCAGATTCATGACGCGGCCAGTCGCGGGGCGAGGTAGGTCTCCTCACCTTAGTAGAGATGGCGAGGGCCTTCATGATGAGCCGGATGTGGTGCAGCTGGTATTTCAGCGTGACGGCTTCTTCGCAACTGAAGCTCTGCACCATCTCAGAGGACTTGGGCATGTCGATACAGGATCTGTCCTGAAAACATTTATTTTGTAAATCTATAGTAATGAAGTCATTATTTTGTGATAAAGGATCAACGAAAGGAGCGCGCTGCAATGCCAAGCGCGTTGACCGCCCTGAGGGCCTACCGCGAACCACGTTCGACGTGTTGCCTCCAGGGCCGGATTAACCCTAAGTCAAAGTAGGCAACTGCCTAGGGGCCCCGCCTTGGCTAGGGTGCCCCGCGCCTCGGCTAGGGGGCCCCGGCGGCTCAGCGCACACCAAATAAAATTTTGTTCCATAGGGTCAAAATTCATGAGTAAATTTTTTATTCCTATAATAGGTAATGAGTATGCTTTATTATTACTTTTTTACGATCCATTCTTTAAATAAATGAAATACTGCAATAAAATTGAAGCAATACGTTACAGTTTACGGGGCGTATTCTGCGTACCAGTTGTAAAGTTGTAATAATAGGGGTTTTCAGGAAAAATGGTCCAATTTTTTTCGAACAACGAACATCTTTTGGTTATTTCGACTCAGAATCATGAGGACTATTGATTAAAACAAAGAAGACGAACGTGTCCCGAACAGTTTTCATAGGAATGCTCGACCGTCAGCCTCACTTTTTACCTCAATTTACCATTGATTTGTTTTCCACATCTACTCTACTTCAGCTTAGCCTTTGGCCTCGCTGTGCCAAGCTCGGCTTGCGGTCTCGCTTTTTAATACAATGGATATTGGTTCGTGTCTGTGCTCAACTATTTATCCCGAAGCCTTATGAAGCACGGCTTTGACTTCGCATGAAAGCTCGCCTCGCTGGGGCACTTCGGACTTTTAGACCCCGGGGGTCGATTTTTTAATTTCGACCGCTCGATTTCGTGTATTTTGTTCAATACTCGTAATAACTCCAATACTAGGCATTTAAATTCTACCAATAGAATTGAAAACGAGTGGTCAATGCCACTAGATTCCGAATTTCTATCGCTCGTATTTCAAAAACTAGCATTTCGCCGTTTTGAAACGATTTTCGAGTGACGAAATCGAGCGATCCAAATAAAAAAATAGGCCCCCAGGTGAAGATTGGCTTTTTAACATGCTTTTACAATTTGCGATATTGTTAACAAAAAATTTCGCGCTCGCTGCGCTCGCGTTATTTTTACTTCATTATTATTAAGTTGGTTTTTACTTGCTTGATTTGGTCTTTTGGTCGAACAATTTCTGTTCAGCCTCGCAAAATATAAACTTTTGAGAAAATCTACTTTGGGGCTCTAGTTGAGCTTAGCCTTTAGCCTCGCTTAAAATTTGCCATTAGAGGTAGATAGGAAAGTGACGCTGAAGCTCACATCTTTGATATTCCACTGGGAATTGGCCTTAAGCCTAAAGGGCTCTCCCAACACTTGACGCGATGCGGAATCGGCAAAAACCGACAGAATAAAGCTTTATGTCCACGCAATAAGAGTGAAAAAACATCTTTCGATTTGGATCGGCTCGGCCGACGCCTGAAGACGAAATTAAAAAACCGGGCAAGTGCGAGTCGGACTCGCGCACGAAGGGTTCCGTACCACAATACAAAAAAAAAAACAAAAAAAACAAAAAAAAACGGTCACCCATCCAAGTACTGACCCCTCCCGACGTTGCTTAACTTTGGTCAAAAATCACGTTTGTTGTATGGGAGCCCCATTTAAATCTTTATTTTATTCTGTTTTTAGTATTTGTTGTTATAGCGGCAACAGAAATACATCATCTGTGAAAATTTCAACTGTTTAGCTATCACGGTTCGTGAGATACAGCCTGGTGATAGACGGACGGACGGACGGACAGTGAAGTCTTAGTAATAGGGTCCCGTTTTACCCTTTGGGTACGGAACCCTAAAAACGCTCACTTATTTCCCTGCACTGAATATGCTGTGTGCAGAATTGACTGTAGAGGGCCCCGAGCCTCGCACTGCCTAGGGGCCCCGACATGCTTAATCCGGCCCTGGTTGCCTCTCTGTCGCACTTGTAAATTCGTACGTAAGTGTGACAGGGAGGCAACACGTCGAACGTGGTTCGCGGTACGCCCTCTGTCGTACGAAGCGAGCTGTAGACGCTCCAAGTCGCCCTCATTGATGGAGTCGGACATAACTCGACGTAAGGGGCGCGCGGAGACCGCTCCAATGCCGCCGCAAAAACTCCATGTAATAAATTTTATATAGTTACCGAGCCCACATTGATCTTAACCACAGAATAAATAATAGTACTAAGTACAGAAGGTTCACTTCACAAAAAGCGTCTATTAGTTATATTACGACAGATATGACCGTTAGGTGGCGCAAGCGCGTGCAGGCGTCCATTCCGTAGCGGTGCGCGGCAACTACTACTGCTAGACAGCAAAATTGGTGTGGGCCGCATATACTTGTAACGATGCGACAAAATTACGGAGTGAGCCACACCTGCCTGAAGCAAGTAAATTTATTATTTATTTATTTGTGAAGCAGGCAGGCAGTTGAAATAACTGATAATGCCTGTATCTAGAGCCATCAATCGAGTTTTCAGTGTTGAGTAGAGTTTGCATTGTGCTTGTCTAGTTTATTCTTAAATTCATTGACACTTTGGGCCGATACTACGTCCTCTAAATCTTCTGGATCTTTTCCCTGCGATCTGGCTCTGTTCTATCAGCCTTTCATGATTCCACATTTCTGGATACATGGCCAAAGAACTTAAGAATTCGTAATTGCAGTCGACGAAACCCGTTCTCTTATCCTAAGTTCTTTTAAAATGGATATATTGGCAAGTTATATTACCTGCATTCCATATGTAACAATGCTGACATTCGGATGCTCCGGCGAGAGCTGCAACTCCATGATATCACAGGAGCGCTCCAAGTCAGCCAGCAGGCCCAGGAACGCGGGCGCCTTCAACACAAGCTTGGCCACTTCTGACGAATCTTCGTCTCGGAGCTCTAGCACTGAGTCAGCGGTCTGGGTTGATATCTCGCAGTCCGTCATTACATTTGTTAGGGATTGTGGCTGTAAACTAATTTTAGTATTTAGCCTTCTAAGACCCAGACATAAAAATGAAGAATCTAAAATATGCCACTTAAATTTGAACCTATAGTGCAGGGAATAGAGTTGATTTGTTTGAAAATTAAACGAAACAAAAGAAAGTTCTAATTGTATATGGGGGTAGGTAGAGATCTGTGTAAGATGGTCCCCAGAATATTTAAAAAAAATTACTTACACAAGAAGAAGAGGATATCCCTCCCCTCTGTAATACATTTTCAAACTAGATTCTTCTCCTGACCCAAAAATATTGAGACACTCTGCTAACACTGCTATACTTATCTGAAATAAACACAAAATATAAATATATTTACATAACCATAGACAAAGGAATAATAAGACAATTAAGTACCTAGTGCAAAATATTGCAATTTCACTATTAAAGTAATTGTTGCCATACATTTTGTCTAATGTTAGAGCTTGACCAACTAGCGCCATCTACTTCATGCCATACTTATACTTGCATAATCCATTAATGATATAGATTTATTTCTTTCATTAAACTACAATATTTATAAATTATTCTAATGTCACGTAAGGGTATTACTCACTTTAAACATGACATCAACATCACTCCTAACATGGTACTCCGTGAAGTTGTCTGCCGGGACATAAGCAGAGGCCTGCACGCACTTCCCTTCCTCAACAGTTAACTTTAGTCCTTCCGCAAGGGCACAGAATACTGCAGACTGTTAACAGAGAAATATACAATTGAAATTCATTTATTTACATACTTAATACAAACAGCAACACTCCTAAACTCCAAACTGTACATCGGTGGACCTTATTACAAAAGCCATAAGGTGCACCAATGTCCAGTTAACAGTGTAGGCCAGCGGTCCGCAACCTTTTAGCAGCCAAGGGCCACATAGTAGTTAACGAAGTTGCTGTGGGCCGCACTTTGGTAATATTTGTGACTTTAGCAGACATTGTCGTTTGTCAATATTACATACAAAATAGCCAAGGAGGCTTGCGGGCCGCAACCAACCGCTGGTGTAGGCGATGGTAAAACGTAATAGACATTGGGCATGTGATGTAATTTACAATCAATTATAAAAATTATGTATTATTTATTAGTTTGTGCAAAACAACTACAAAATTGCAATAAGATTTTTAGATATATTTATTAGGTTCTTTGCTATGGCCCCCTATTAATATGAAGTACCTCTTTATATGTTTAAAAAGTATTATTAACATACAGACCAAAATTAAATATCTGTATCTGAAATTTGAGCTTGTTAAATACTATGAATAAAATCACAAACCTCTTGAAACTGAATAGCTTTCAGCAAGCTGCAGAGTGTTTTGCCGGAGTTCATAGATGCCGTAAAATAATACTGGCTCATATCATCATCCATCTTGCTCATCCAACTCAAACGATGACTTCAATAACATCAAATACTGATCCGCAGTTACCTCATGTGGGACAGTTTTACCCAATATACTAGCTATTCTAGCCGCTAAAATGTGTTTGCAAGTTACTTGAAGTTTTTTCTCTATTACTTGGTGTTTGAAAGCTTTGCATGGGCAGAAGTTTATACGAGGAAACACTCTGTACACCCGATCGTTATCACCGTTTATTTCAATCAAAACTCGAAGCTTATCAGTTGTTGTAAATGCAACTAATGTAGGGTATTTTTCCAGGATATCTAAGGCTCTTTGCAAAATAACTCCATATACTGAGTGTAGAACTAGCAGATCTGTGTCTGAAACTGGAGAAGCGAATTATTAGTAGCCGCTACAATACAATAAGATACATAAGATAGATAAGACTATTGTAGTAGTAGTTTAAAGACTGGTGGAACACGTAGAAAAGATACAGACATACACTGCTAAAATAATAACCCTTCTCAACCCTTAGCATCAGGATAGGAATATTATATCTATGTTTTACATGCTTTACTTTGCATAGTAGAATAAAACGAAGTTTTATTGCAAGAGTAACCTTCAAAATAATGATAACTTACATTGCTTGATATCTGATTGACTAATTAGACTTTCAATTTCTCTCAGTGTATGTTCAGCTACTATAGGAATATTCGATTTGCTGTTCATTCTATTGTAAACATAAATTATTTTAATTACACAGTAAAGTTAACGAAAACATAAACACCTCAACTTCACAACAAAAGTAGAGTGAGTGTCCACTGCCGTCGCCGTCAATACGGTCAATAAACGTCAAATATTCTTGAAAACATATAGAAAACATCTTGAAAATTGAGCGGGAAATCACAGATAACAAATAAATTTTTGGGAGGCAATGACATTCGTTCTTCGTTTTTATAAAAGTACCAAAAGTACAACGTTATAATTTCGCTGTTTGCCTCTCTTCCTAACAAATTAGCTTATTAGAAAGAGAGGCAAACAACGAACTTTAGAAAACGTTGCAATAGCGATAGAGATTTCGATTTTATGTATACTCTGTGAATTTGAACATTTAAACATTTTGAACCTTTTGAACGCAACTAATTTCTGAACGCAAATAAATTGACAGCTAGTTGTCATTTCTGATATTTTCTTTCATTTTCATTCTGAAATTTCATTTCACTTTTCAGATTTGTTCTGTTCTGTCAAGCAATGGGGCGAGGGGAGTAAAATCCATGTCGAATTCATGAATATTACACAAAACATTGTTTATTTATTATGAACGACGAGGTATTTAAGGCACTGTATATTGTTATTAGACACATTTGAATACTCTACTTAAAAACACTGTATGGGTAAGTTGTAAATATATTGTTTGGAATCGTAATCTTTTATGGGTGGTGGTGGTGGTGGTATAATACTGGGTGCGGTTACAGGACTGGTTCGAAGAAAAATGCCGGAACACTTAGAGCTGCAACACCTCGTAGATCTCTCAGCGGGAAGCGGCGATGAAAGCATACCGAATCTGCTGGAAAACAAGCGCCCGCTTATTAAACGCTGCCCATTCTTCGGTTTGATACTGGCCACACTCTCATCCTTATTCTTCTCACTATGCTCTGTGATTGTAAAGAGTCTTGTGAATGTGGATCCTATACAACTGGCCATGTGCAGGTTCATAGGAATACTCTTACCTACAATTCCTATAGTAATCTACACAAATCAACCTGTATTTCCGAAAGGTAAGAGGTTAATGCTCGCTTTACGGTCACTGATGGGCACAATTGGTTTATTGTCCAGCTTTTATGCCTTCCGGCACATGCCATTGGCCGATGCTTCAGTTATTGTATTCTCAGTACCTGTCTTTGTCTCAATATTTGCTTGTGTCCTTTTAAAAGAGCCGTGCGGCATTTGGAACATAATATCCATTGTATTAACTCTATTGGGGGTTATTTTGATTACCAATCCCCCGTTTCTATTTGGAGGGGATGAGGAGGTTCATCAGAATTACCATTATAACACAGTGAAGGGAGCTTTGGCAGCCTTTGGTTCTACAATTTTTGGCGCTAATGCTTATGTGTTGCTGAGAATACTGAAAGGTCTCCATTTCTCAGTTATAATGACCAATTTTGGAATGTATGCTATTTTGCAAACTTTGTTCTACTCAATTATTGCCGGGGTGTTGTGCATGCCAAACTGTGGTACAGAACGGTTCCTGGTTGTTTGTCTTGCACTGTTTAGTTATTTGGGACAGATACTGCTCACAATGGCATTGCAAATGGAGCAAGCGGGACCGGTGGCTATAGCCCGCTCTGCGGACATAGTTTTTGCATTTCTTTGGCAAATCATGTTTTTCAATGAGATGCCCAGTAAAGCGTCTGTGATGGGTGCTGTATTAGTTCTCAGTTCTGTCATCCTGGTAGGCTTACGAAAGTGGGCAATGGCTTTACCTGCTGACTCTGAAATGAGAAGTAAATTAGGTATTCTAGCAAAATAATTATATATTTTTGAATCTTGAATCCATGATGTATATTATGTGTAAGTGATTATAATGTAACAAATGTTGTGAATGCTCATGTATCACATGTCATTTTAAAAATGTTTTAACTGTATTGTTTGAAGTGTTATTGTAAAATTTTTTGCTTTTAATTATAAGATAGATCATTATATTTTGCCATTAAGTAGTATTATTAAGCATATAATTAACAGAATGCAAACTATTGCACATGTCACAAACAAACTCAGAAGTCACATTTTATACAAGGGATCTCCCTTATTATGGTTGTCTAACTAAAATTAATTTTAATATTTTTTATGAACATTACAATCATCAGCATCACCTGCTTCCCTGTGTAGCAAAAATATGCCTAGTATTTTACCCTATTTTTGGCAGTGTAAATTCCTTATATATTCTTATTATTATGTATACTGTTTAATCATTATTTAACTAAATTTGGATTAGTTTTAGTCAAATAGATTTTAAGATGAAATGTTTTTCCAATGTATTGCAAAAGTTACTCTTATAAATATACAATTTTCATTGCACAGCGGAATCAATAACATTACAGACGTTATATCCGTACACGGCGGGAAGAAGTTGATAACTCGAGATATTCTACCGAAGAAATTTGAACTTTAAATAAAATTACATGAGGTTCAAATTTCTTCCATTTTTTCCCACCAACCACCAGTGGCCTATTTTATAAAGCTACAAGTTACAATTTACAAGCGGAAGTCTCGTTCTAACACATAGGGTTAGAAAGAGACTTCCGCTTGTAAATTGTAACTTGTAGCTTTATAAAATAGGCCACAGATATCAACTTCTTCCCGCCGTGTACGGATATGTCCAGTAGAGTAAAACAAAAAAGAAATTGCCAATTATAGGGTTAAATTGAAGATATATAATATTCATCATTCTCATTAGCTAAGTATTGATTTGATGCGTAAAATAAGACCTTTCACCCTAAAAGACTGTTAATTAAGTCCATCGTAACTTGAGTTGTGTGTTGCCTGTACTAGTCACTTGTTCCTTGTAGTTTTAGTTTTTAAACCTTAGAACCACTAGTTCTTGCAAGTATAATTATACCTGTTGATATTTCTCGTTTTTTCGAAATTGAATGCTTGTTACTTTCTGTATTCGTTTAGTGTGCGACGTTACACAGGTTGTCTTGTAAATTATGGACAACTTCAGATGCGCAAGTTGCGGAGTAGATACTTAATAGACATTAAGTTCTCGGAAAATTCAGGAAAATTTTACAGGCAACAGTAGAAACTTTCATTTTGGAAATATAAAATGTTTTCCCATGCAAAAATAAAATATGTTTCCGAAATTTTTCCTTATGGAAATATAAAATAAGTTTCCGAAATTTTTCCTTATGGAAATTTCGCAATTTTGGAATATTTCTGACGGCACATTCATGATTCAAGGGTTAGTAATGTTCTCCATTATTTACAGGACATTATATGTAAAATTAGCACTATGCTGAATGAACTGAAATTAAGCTGATATAATACTTAACAATATTATCTTTGTACCTACGTAACGTAGGAAATAGTGTTTATTATATTTAAGTATTTTTTTTATACATACAACACTCATTCTAGTCTTTGATATTTGTATTATAAATTATGTTAAAACTATTAGAATTTAATTGCAATTTGCACATATTTCTATCACGCTGCCGTTATCCCTAGTGTTTAGAACATATCACGCGTTGTTCATATCGTACCTATAGTATAGTTCACTGTTCATTATCATTCATTCTGGGTAGTTCATAGGTAGTAAGGAAAGATAGGCAGGTATTGCAAATCTATGTAAAGAGATATCTATAATACTGCTAATATTTCAGACAGATTTCTGAGGTAGTTGTAGGTAGGTTCGTCTTGATTGCATTATATTTTATACCTATTTGGATTTTTTCCCTTTCACTATCATAGCTAATAACTGGGATTTTCTTATTTGTTAGTACCTAACTATTTTAGCTGGAAATACTTTGTTTTGTATTACACAAATAATGAAATACCTGTTTTATTTCGCATTAATTAATGAGAGTTTCACCTTATCGAGGTTCGTATGTAATACCTTTGTATGAATACCTGTCTTATACACATAGGTACCAAAGGCGTGATTAGACTTTATTTTTACATTGTGTAACGAAAATTACTCTTATTTTATGGGTTACATTTGTTACACAATAAATTTTATTTAAATTAAAGTATTAAAGCCTTAATGAAATAAATAATAATGATTATTTTTTATTGCAATTGAATTTGCACTATCGGCGTCGTCAGATACTTTGTGATGTTCCACGGAAAAAGGTACCTTATGGCGGCTGGCCCTTACGTCGCATAGTACCGCAATAATATTGGAGCAGCGTTAATAATAGCGTAAGCGCCAACCGCCATAACGTACCTTTACCCGTGGGACGTCACCGTTACGCATGATCGTATGCTATTTTTGTTTCTGTGAATTAGTTCGTAAGTATTCATCAAACAATTTTTTTTTGTTCATTTATTCATATTTTACTCATCAAAATTATCAGCATTAGTAAACATTAATTTCGCTTAAAAACTACGAAATGTAAAACTATAAATTACATCTAAACCTAAACTTAAACTAACCTAAAAAACTATTCAAACAACCCACCCCGCATCGCCCCCGGCGCAAAGGTGCCCATCACACTTAACCGCGATGGACAACCTCTGCGCCAGGAACAACCCGGAGCGGGGGTCGAGACCCCTCTGCAAACAAATGAACAATGCTTATCTTTTAGTGTATGTTCAATCTCAGGATTATTTTGCGTGCATTTATTTTCAGTAAAGGATTGTGATATATTTCCCTGTAATTCATAATAATTAGACAAATTATACTGCTTAACCTAATACCACGATGTCTTATTTCATATTGTTTTATTTATTTTCCTAGATGTGATGTGTTAAAGCTCTACAATGTACACTCTGTTTCAATCTATTTTGAACCTGTCAGAAACTATATAAGGTCGCATTTCTTTATTCTCATTGTTTTCTAAAACAAACGAAAGTCTCCCTAATCTCCTAAACAACAAGGTTCAAAAAACTTTGTATGGTGGGCCTTACGAGGCTAGAGTTAGACCAAGAAAAGTCTGCAACGATTTTGATAGCATACGCGGTGCAAGTGTTATTTATACGTCATAATTTCATGGAAGTTTGACGTTTAAAATAACACATGCACTGCGTGTGCTATAGTCAGACCGTAAAAAGTCTGCAGCGATTTTGATAGCCCACGCAGTGCAAGTGTAATTTTAAACGTCAAACTTCTATGAAATTATGACGTATACATAACACTTACACTGCGTGGGCTATCAAATCCGCTGCAGACTTTGTTTGGTGCGACTATATCAAAATCGTTGCAGACTTTTCTTGGTCTAAATCTAGTAATCGTCGACCGAGAAAATCTCGAATAAGTGGATTAAGAAGGTAGAATCAAGTAGAATATACTATACTCTTTGGTCATGTGTGAGTCACTATATTTTGATAAATGAGACCAAGGCTTTACAAACCGAATTTATTTTTATATTATGAATCAAAGGAATTTGGTAGTACCAACCTAAGTTTTTTTCTGAGATTAATGAACTAGGCATTGTTATACCATATCTGTCACTATCTGTGGATGACAACTGTCACTTTGACTTATGATGTGACCATGTACTGAATTTTTAGATTTAGATTCATTTCGTTGTTATTTTAGCGAATTCTGTTAAATATCTCTACATTTTCCACACATTAAGTAACAAAACATATTTCTTATCTAAATACTTACTCGCATTAACAATGGCAGACCGCCTTACCCAATTACAAGACACAATAAATCAGGTAAGCGTCGTACCGACGGTAGTTTACGTGTCGAAGTGTATCCTCATTTTAAAGATTGTGTTTGTTTTAGCAAGCGGAGCACTTTTGCAATAGCATCGGCATACTTCAGCAGTTCTCTACACCGAGCAAGTTCCCTGGTTTCGACCGTAGTGGCTCTCAAACTCCGCAACAACAGCAAAGCCAGGAAGATTATGCTCTCTTGTTCGCTACTTTGATCTCGCGCTGTGCTAAGGATATTGACACGCTGATTGAGTCGCTGCCGAGCGAGGAGAGCTCTACAGAGTTGCAAGTGCAGAGTTTGAGGCGTTTGGAGGCTGAGAATAAGGAAGCTGCGGAGAGGCTTGAAGAGGTTAGTAAAATGGTTCTGGAAATCTGCCCCTCTAAGGCCGAAAATTGCGTTTGGTTTGCATTTGATCAGCTTTAACCGCCACAACCATTTTATAACATGCAATAGTAAACTTTATTGGTGTTTGTTAAGGTCCATTTTAAACTAATTTTTATGGACAACCTATGCATATGGCTGACTGTGGCGGTCATCGGATTAATGCTGTAGAAGTTAACGTTAGCTCTTGCTCCAATAACCTTATTAAAAATATAAGTTGAAATCATATGGTAGCACTGGCAGGTTTCCGCAATTCAACGTCTGGCACCTATTCTGATTGTAATAATAAAAATGCAAGGAAAGTATATTTATTTTACATGTTATTGTCTGCAGGCTGTCCGCCAAGGTGAGATTCTGCTAGAGAAGATCCAAGGGGCCCTCAGTGATATTGCGCAGTGCCAGCTAGACATGCAGAACCCAGCGCAGATCCTGAATAAGGATGTGAGACCGTTATAGGACTTAAAGAAGCAAGGCGGAAACCACCGTCGGTGATAAACTGTTTAAACTGCGCTGTGTGTTACGTAAGATGTGTTGGTTTTAGGGAAAGGAGACTTGCAGGGGCCTACTTACATAATAAATTACATTGTCTCTGATAGTGAACCATTATACCTGATACAGCAAATGATGATCCCTGACATTTGAATTTTGTATGGAGTAACTGTTAATGTCAAATGTTTCTGGACATTTTTGGTAGTTTAATTTCAATTACGTTTTCAATATTTATTTCAGACTGGAAAGGCCATAAAATTGTTATTATTACAAGTACTTACATTTAGGAGTTAGTGCCTACATGCTAAACATACATTAAAATAATGTATAAATAAATAATAACTAGAGAACAAAACTACTTAACATGTTATAAAAATAAAAATATTAATATTATTTGGTTTTAAATCATATTTAACTTAAATAAAAAAAAAAAACTGATTATTTTATTTAGAAATGTACCAGTTCATTAATAAATATATGCTAAAAACTTATTTCTTAATTGTTTTTGTTAATTACATCTATCTAAAAGTGATTTGGAGAAACTCTCGGATCATCATTCGCCATGTTAGGTAGACTAGGAATCCTCTAGACCGAGTTTAGAGCAATTATTTCATGCAACCGATGATGCCAAAAATGCGGGGGTGCGCGGGACGAGTTGATCGAAGTCCCGTGCCGTGATTGGTCCGTTCAAAGACATCGACGTCACACAAAGACACTTTCGACTCGAATATGGAGTAAAATTACCGTATGCGTGGCAGAGGGGGTAGCGCCTAGTGAGTATTATATTCTTTGGGGTAGCGCGCCTATGCTCAGTCTGGAGGATGTTTTGTCTGTGGGTGTAGACATTAGACAAAGGTTTCATTTCATTCATAGAATGTAAGTAAATAATTAAATATTATATATTATTGTACCAATAACAATACATTTTACATGTAAAAATACAAAGCTATTAAAAATAAAAATTAACTAGGTAATAACAGGTGGTCTTATCACTAAAAAGCGATAAATTTCAGAAAACCTTTGGGTAGTGGAATGTTGTATGTTGAAGCATTCCATGAAATTGTCTACCGTTGTCCCGTACAAACGCGAAGTTTCTGAAGATTGAAAGCTATAAGAGTTTCCTTTTCTATGACAAATGGTCAAAAATATGCACAGAAAAATAATCGCCTGCTTTAAATGCCGAGAAAAAAGTCGCAACACACGAAATAAAATGCGTTTGTACGGGACAGCCCGTGGAATGCTCCTGTTAAGGAAAGGTCATTTCATAAAGGACTATTTTTTTTTTTATAAAGGAGACACTAAATTACTTTTGTACAAATTGTACATTGAAAAAATATGTTTTATTACCATCTTCATCACTTGGATGGTTGGCAGTCCTCAACTGTGCGTTTCTCCAGAAACTTCTGCCTCGCACAGCCAAACTGTGGAATGAACGGTCGCCAGCGGTATTTCCGGACCGATACGACCTTTAAACCTTCAAGAAAAGAGCGTACTCCCATCTTAAAGGCCGGCAACGCGCTTGCAACCCTTCTGGTGTTGCGGGTGTCCATGGGCGGCGGTAATCGCTTACCATCAGGTGACCAGTCTGCTCGTTTGCCTCCTATTTCAGAAAAAAAGTAGTTTGTAAAATGAATGAAACATTCTATGAAATTAAATTATAATATTTATAATCATTCAGAGTTCACGTTAGACGATAGAGGTACAGGATAGTTTGCGTGTAGAGTCAAGGCGGATACAGTGACCCAACTTGAACAGTAGCTCAGTCACCCAAATATCGCTTCTCGTGTTAAAATTAGGTTGTGTGAGCCACTTGACCCGGTTTTTTCTTTCGAGCCACTGTAGCCTACTTGACCCTATAGTTCGTTTTTTTAGCATTAGAAAGAACTTTAAAGAAGGTAAGCGATCTTGCCATGTCTTTTAATTGAAAAATGCTTTTTAAAAATCAGTAACTATTAATTATGAAAGCAGAAGAATATAAATGATCGTATTAGATTCATAATTGTTACATATTTGCTGTAACTTATTTATAAAATGTGTTTTTCAATTAAAAGACACATCAAGATTACCTTATTTCTAATGCTAAAAAAAACGAACTATAAGCATATGGTTTCCATAATAACAATGTGAAATAAGTTATGATTAATTAATTATTTTTTTGTTTAACATTGCAGACTGTTTTCCATTTATAGCGTCTATAGTCGTCCATAAATTAGGGGGCCTAGCCAAGAACGCAAAACGAAAAAAAAATGTGTCAGGATAATGTCTCGCTTTTGATTATCTATAACAACAAGACGATCGCATCTGTATAGAATATGATTATGGATGATTGAATATATTATTATCAAATATTTTATTTTATTTATTTATTTCAAGTTAGAGATAATTGCAGAAAGGACAGTGTTAGATTTCAGCTCAGGCCTGGACCTGAGCCTGGCCTAAAGGGGTTGTGCACAAATCACGCGAGGTATTTTCGGCTACTTTTTGAGCCCCCTTGAGGGAGGAGGAGAGGAAGGGAGGCCCCTTGGTGATATTTGATGAGGTTTTTGGCAACCCTCCCTCCCCCACATGACCCCACGTGTATTTTTTTTCATTCGACCTCAATGTATAAATAGCATTGTATATAGTAAATGTTGCTTATTTCTCTATTTTCGTTATGAATGTAAAATATATTTATTATACTTTTACCTAGAAAAAGTATCTACCTACTCATGTCAGGGGTGCGAAACTCCTGAGATCGGCCAAACTCTGCTCCGCTCGGCTCAGCATTGCTCCGAGCAATTATTAGGGTTGGCACCACTTGACTTCCTTTTGCGTGCACGACCACAGATAAGATAATCACTGGAATTTTGACAACCCTAAACAGCCGAAAGGGATAGCAAGATTCGACCCTGAACCGCTGTCAAACTTCGGTTTTGTAGGAAGTTTCCTTTCTGTACGATAGTACTATTATTTATTCTGTCTGTAGAAAAATACACGTGAGGTCTCCTTATACACCCCCCCCCCCCCCCAACGTGATCTGTCATGATTTTTTCGTGACCCCCCTGTGTCGTGGCCCAAACATGTGTGGATTATGATGGACAAATGGATTTTAAATTAACGTTATCTAGTTAATAGTTCTAAGTTTGACCGCAACGTGTGTGTGTCTCTTAGTGGCACCGTAGCTCTTAAACGGGCAAACCGATTTGGATGCGATATTTTTTTATTCGAAAGCAGGTTTTGAACTTGAACGCCTTCAAAATCTTTGTATCAGATTTATATTTGGCCTGCGTAAATTTGACCATATTTCCAACTTTCGTGCCCAGCTCAAGTGGCTCCCTATACGTCTTCGACGTAATTCTCATATCTTAGCTCTTCTCTATAGCATTCTTTTCAACCCCGCTACTCCTTCATACCTTAAAGAACGTTTTAGTTATCTCTCCTCCGTCAGGCCTTCACGGAAATATCAACTTGTTCCCCCTCCTTCTTCTACGAAATTTTATAATGACTCCTTTACGTTTCGAGCTGTTCGTCTGTGGAACAGTCTGCCGTTAGACATTAGGTGTGCTAAAACTCTCCAAAGCTTTAAAAACCTTCTAAAGAATCATTACTTATCTCTTCCTTAATGTGCCCCTGTGTATATATATTATATATATATATATATATATATATATATATATATATATGTATATATATATATATATATATATATATTGTGTTTGTATTTTTGTATGTGTTTATATATATGTATATGTATGTTATATATATTAAACTATTTGTTTGTACCTATTGGTACATATTTATATAATTGTATATGACCGAATGTGTAATCTTCTTATTCCTGTAACTTATTTCGTGCACTACCTGTTTTTAAAAGTTTTCTATTCTTTATATCCTGCTACCCCAAGGTTGTCTGGAAGAGATCGCTTACAGCGATAAGACCGCCTGTTGCTACCATTATTTACACTGTAAATCTGTTATTTTATTTTTCTTTGTGGTGCAATAAAGAGTATTTACTTACTTACTTACTTTTCTTGGATAGTTTTTATCAAACTCGATTCGTTTTGTTGGAGTTTTTTTTTATTTGTCTCAAGACATCAAGTGATGACTTGACTTTGAAAAGGATTAAGTAATCAAATTGAGATTAGATGAATAGCAGATTGTTGATTACAAACGGCTAAAATGCTGAGCGATTGAAACAAAATACTGAAAGAATTGACCACGCAGAAGATAACTGATACGGGCCCCCGAACCATGAGACTATCGGAGAAATATCCGCAGACAGTTTTGTAAATGCACCGTCTGGCAAGCCCCGGCTCATCTAGGAAACCGGCTGTTCGAATGAAACCTTTACATTCACGCGGCCTCAAACACCCAAACGTCTCATTCGGATTGCTTATTTAAGATATCTACAAGTTAATAAACCAGTATAAGCTTGCGTTCCGATTAAACATAATTGTTAAGATCTCGAGATCACAGGTCGGCGGAGCGCTGACTCGCCTCTACTATGGGAATGTACGCCCAGCCTCTCGCCTAAAACCTCACCTGTGCCGTGCAGTTGATAACCAACCTCTTCGCCGCACACACGCGACTTGCCGCCGATTTCGCGCTCCGCGTTCCATATTCGAATTTAAAAACGAATTCCAGACTGTCGTGATTGTTTATGATCAACTTTTTTTTAAATTTGAAAGTGGACTTGGAAAGTTTTTTAAACAATGAAGGACTATGATTGTGACTGTTACGTTTGAACGTGTTGTGTTTATTTTCTACTGTTTTCGGAATTCCCTTTCAAAAGGGAGTGGATGTGAAACTGGATAGGGCCCGGAAGAACGGGTTGACTCTCCTAACGCGTTTCCGCGAAAGGTAAGTGTGTAGTGTTTACTGTTTATGTTTATTGATCGAGTGATCGGTGAATGTATGGTAGGCAGTAGTCTGTGTTTATTTCCTCACTAATTACTACCGGAGAGTAATTATTAGAAGTAATGTTAAGAAATATACCTACAATTCGATGCCCAAGTAAGGTGAAACAAATGTACTAGGTTCCTATGTAATCCTTAGGATAAGTATTGTAAGTAATGTAGAACCTACTATTAGTGAAAAGTTCTGTACTATTATTTAATTTAATTGTGTTATTATGCGTGTTAGATAAGTAACGTGAAATGGGTAAACAAACCGGAAGCTTCTGTAGGAAATCCCTTTGCTCGGGTTATAAGTAGTACCAACCTACATAAAACCGGAAGTTGATGGTCACTGTTTGGAACGACCCTGTTTACTCTTAAAGTAAGCAGTATAGTCACTTAGGTATTTACTCGTATTTACTCATATTTTATTTATGGTTATTAACGGAGGCATATTAATCTTGTCGATGTCTTATACATACAGTCGCCATCAGATATATCGGAGCGGCCAAGGTGTTCACAATATCTGAAGACGCACTCTAACGCCCTGACAATAGAGGCGTGTTCAGATATTTGTGAACACCTTGGCCGCTCCGATATATCTGATGGCGACTGTACCTATTAAATAAAATAGGTAGGTACTGTGTATGTTTTGGATGTTAAGCTTGTGTTAAGGTTGTTTTGGAAGTTAAGCAAGTGCCTCATTAAATCTAAAAGGTTAACTGGGAGAGATGCCTTAAAGGGATAAGTTCGCTTTTGTACTAATGATGCGTGTTTTTTCATGTTTTGTTTCCTTTTGTACAATAAATTGTTTTACTATACTACTATTACTAAATCTAATATTACGTAGGTACATTTACAATATTATACTACAGGATTTACCATCATGGATATATTTAGCAACAGTCGCCATCAGAGATATGTACCTACCTACCTATATGAGCGGACAATGTGCTTTATAACACGCGACTACATAGGTATTTGTCAAGCCGTTACAGTGCATGTTCAGATATTTTTGAGCAGTACATACTTGTGTCTATTCTCATATCCACTATTTACAATCCTGCACCAAACTAACTGTCTCTGTTTAGCCCAATGGTTGACTGGTAGAGAACGCCTCAAGGCTTTATGTCCGCCATTTGTACTCTTTTTGTGTAAACTTGTGCAATAAAGTTAAAATAAATATTTTAGTATTTTTACAACATTTACGTTCATACGTAGTGTAATCGATGTATAGTTAATTCGTTACCTATACCTACATAACTACCTACCTAACGTGTTATTATACTTTTTCTCCTTCATTAACGGCATTTTATAGCATTTAAGTACCTAGTTTATGATGCACCAAAAGGGTAAGTACGGTGTACGGTGCTCTATTGGATTTTTCTCCAATATGCTCGGAAATGTTCACCTTATTGTAGCAAAAATAGTACGGGAAGTTCTTCGTTAATGTCAAACTCTAATTTAAAAAAATCAAACTATCGCTGTCCTGTTCTAGCGGACGGGAAGTAAAAAAACACTACAGTAATAACTTATTACTGTAGTGTTTTTTACTTTTTAATAATAAAAAACGCAAACAGCCAATTATTATTGCCGCGAGCCGCTTCTACACGACCCGATCAGCTATCATTTCACGTGTATGATCGTGCAAATACTGCTTAATAAAATCAAAGATTATTTATATATTTTTTTTTAAATCTCATCCGTGTTCATAAAGCTTATATAGTTTGTCAAAGGACTTTCTCATTTCAAACATAGACAGAAAGAATCATACTATCTTTGTCTTACACTAGTACTAGCACCCAAAAGAAAAGGATGGGTATAGTTTTCCTGGTTCTTACTGACTGAAAAATTGGTTTGACCAACTATATTGCACAATTATATTGAATGAACGAATATTGAATGGTACTGAATGGCAGAATAAGTTTGTGCCTTTAACTTTTAAAAATTAATTAAAGAGGGAAATTGTTTTTGACATTTTGGATGTGAAGGTTTGATTTGATGCTTAAATAATTATAATTTAACCTATTTCCTCGCATGTTTGGAGAAAAGCACTATATATGCCTCGGCAGGAATAGCAATTCGTGGATTCGTCTTCTTTGTCGGACTCCGCTTCGCGTCGTCCGACAAAATCGAAGCTCATCCACGAATTGCCCTTTCCCGGCCTCTGCAATAATGTACTATTAATTCAGAACATAATAAGAAGAACGGTATCAGCCATTAAGCATCTAACATGAAGATAGCATCCTAATAGACAATTAATGGCAGTCTCGAATTCTTGGACCATAAACAAGTTTTTAATTTTTGTTTGTGACCAAGTCTCGTCTTTGTAACGTGTCTGCGGTTCTTTATCCAATAAAATACGCAAATTAGGTTTTTTTCTCAACGAGGTTTTAATCGAATCCTGTTATACCTAGCACGTTGAATTGTTTTTTTTTTATATCTTTTATTTGGAGATTAAAGTTAGTTAATTAAATAAATTACATATGGTACACAATACCTACAAGAGGTTAATTAACGCACGGTTAACGTGATGTTTCAAATTTTTATCTTATTATTATTCAAAATAATTACCTAATGTATCTATATTCAACCATTAAAATTATTATTTTTGAGTGATTTAGAATAGGAAGTTACAGTGACGGACCCGGTTGTTTTTCGCCTTCACCAATTCATTTTCAAGACCTGAGACGTCTTTGACGTCCAAAACGTTCTTTATATTAATAAATCTGTGGCATTGTAATGCAAGTAGGTCCGATTGCTATAATTATATTTAACTATACCTAATTATAGCAACGAATCGCACGCATGCGTTGCCAATTAGGACAACAGACAGCTGTTCATATTGAGTTATTACCCGTATTAGAACTAGAATTGTTATATTGTAGGTAGTTATTGCCTTGTATGTCTTAACTGTTTTCGGAAGATAAATGCGCCTGTATAGTTGAGTAAAGAATAATATAACGTTCTAAATCTTGCGTGTTTTGAGATTCTAAATTACAGTAATAGATTATTTGTGCTTGTTAACTAGAGCCTATACATACCTATAATTGGGATTACAGGTACAAGTAGGTATTACGTATTTATTGATTGGATTTATTACGATGAGCTATCATTATTGTGTCGTAAGTTAAATACTTACTACCTATGTAATATCAGCGTCATTATAGCCTTCTATCACCTATTGCTGAACATATGCCTCTCTTCGTGTACAGTTGCCATCAGATATATCGGAGCGGCCAAGGTGCTCACAATATCTGAACAAGCACTCGAACGCTTTGACAATAGAGGCGTGTTCAAATATTTGTGACCACCTTGGCCGCTCCGATATATCTGATGGCGACTGTACCTACACCACTTATCCCAGTCCTGGGCTGGTCTCATCCATATTAGAAGTGTCCTGCGATTTTCCGTATGTCGTTCGTCCAACGGGCTAACGGACGCCAGGGCTTCGTTCTTCCGAAAGCTGCCACCAATCCGTTAACATCTTGATTTACCTGCAATCTCTTTACTTGGCAACATGTCCTGCCTAACCATCAGGCGGATCGACATCCACCATCATCTTACTGTTATTGGCAAAATTCGTAATTCTAATTGAAAAGTTAGAAGGCTGTCTTTTTAATGCTCACCGATGGTCTGTTAAGAGTAGGTATTGTTGTTACTACTAACAACCCTACGGACTTAAGGTTTATTATCACCGGTTCCCAAATCATGATCATATCCATGATTGTATTCCATGATTGAACACAAATCTAATAAATTTTCTAAAGCTTTTCTGCTCATTTTCGAGCCAGTCGCTTCAAAATACGTTCTCCTGCCATCGGCGCCATCTCATTTTTGGTCTACTACCGTCCCGGCCGTAGTGTGGAGTCCATTCGGTAGACAAGCTTAAGTGAGATCGGACCGGACTGGACAAGTGGACAATTCTGCCAAAAGCACCCGAATAAAGCCATTAATCCATTATAGGTAGTACGTACTAGCGCACTACTTATGATTTTATCTCAGCGGTTACTTAACCCTTTGACCGCCGTTGTCCGGTATAGAAGACAAGGATAGAACGATACGCTGGCGCCGTCGTCTTGTATACAAGACACAAATTCAACCACTGAGTTAATGTAAAAATAATAAAAATTGCAATTTCATTTACACTCGTGTTCATATTTAAGGTCTTTGTTTTTTCATTTATTTGCTTTTTAAGCCGCTATATAAATCCCTTCTTTTATAATAAGGCATTTAAAAAAATTGCTCCAATTTTCAACATTTTTCATGTTCCTCGTCGCCGTTGTCTTGTATAAAAGACAGCTAGGGATGGGAATGTTACCTCGATATGGGAATTTTTAAAGTAAATATAAAGTCAGAAATATGTTTTTATCTAAGTATTTGAACACTTGTTAATCGCCAATTTTTTTCAACGAATAGTAGGTAACTACTTACTAGAATACGTAGAACGAAAGTCAGATAGGCATAACTATATTTAAAGTTCAGGTAGCTTCTTTAGCTCTATAAAGTAGAGTCAGACAAGTAAATTTGCCATTGTAGATTGTGGACTATTTAATTGCATAAGAGATAAATAAAAAAAATAATTGATGTTATTTTATAGCTTAGTGGGAAGGGATACACCGCAGCGACCGCTTCGCACAAGTGTGGTACAGGGACATACCTGTTTATCAGACTTTACTTTTATTGTTATAACATTGAAGTTAATGTGTAATTTTTTTGTAACAAGTCGTTGAACGTTTTTTTGATAAGAGTTTACCTGTAGATTAATGTAAACCAAACTGAAATTATAATGATAGATTCTAATTCCGGAATAATATCTTCACTCATTAAAAATTCAACCCACGTGTAATTTTCACTAAAACAGTTCCGGTATATTGACTTTATCGACACATGATGCGCAGCTTTAACGTTACGCCAATAAAGTTTACGTACCGACAAGCGCTTACGCCGTTGACCTAGAGACTATTATTACTTGATCCGCGCGGAAACAGTCCTTGTCGGTCTGCATTGCGGGCAGTCCATGGGCGCCGTTGTCTTGTATAAAAGACTTCTCGTACAGCCTAGTGCGGCGATATCACGTCTTGAATCGACATTGTTTAGTGGTTGTTTTTTATGTTAAATCCCTATATTTTAAACATTTTCGGGTGTAAAACATATGTTTAATTTTGGCAATTTGGAATGAAATTAAAACAGGATAAGAACAAAGCTAAATTAAAAAGATTTTTACCATAATATTGTAAATATCGATATCACTATTTGCAATCCCTAAACTTTTTATTAGTTGTTTACTTAAAATTTGCTCTGGCGTGTGAGTGAGCGTCTTTGCGGACTAGGTCCGGCGGCCAAAAGGTTAAATCCATCTTTAACCTCACTCTTTCTCGAAACGACATCATAACTCAAAATTAATTGTCGCGAAGAGAGTCTCCACAAAGCGATTTGATTACGCGTCGTAAAGGAAATATTAGAAAAAACGCGGATGGCCGCGTGAAAGTGTTGACCCCGCAAAACCGGCTTAAGGCAGACGGGTGCTCCGCGACACCGTGGTGCACTGAGGGTCTACTGCGAACCACTTTCGACGTGTTGCCTCCCTGTCACACTTACGTACGAATTTACAAGTGCGATAGAGAGGCAACACGTCGAACGTGGTTCGCGGTAGGCCCTCTGTGCCGCTCTAGGAAATACTACACGTGTTGGAACCTTAATATGATATCCTTATCGAGAATTAGTAAGTAGCATCTGTTTTCCCCATTTTCAACAATAGTACAATATAGAGGCCGGGAAACGAAGAGTTGCAGGCCAAGTAGATATAGACTTAATTTGAAGTAAGTTCATGTCTACATTTCATTGCAAGTTTGAGAAAATAAATTTTTATTTCACTTTCAATTAGATATTGTTTTTAGTCGTTTTTTAAGTGTGTCTTACGTATCTATGTCAGTGTCTAAAGGCTTTTCTTTTTGATTTAAATAAATTAAGTATCTTCCTCGTCTCAAGTCGTTTATGAATTAAACTTAGTACTTGTATATAAAACATCGTATAATTTGATTCATTGAGTCCATCAGTTACGTTTAAACTGGACATGGACAACTCAGAGCGTAATTTTATTTGTTTTTTCAACTTTTTGTCACATGTGACTTTTGGAGACTATCTTACCCTCTGTTGAGGAGGGTAGGTCAGGTGTTTTAAGTAAGTTGTTATATTTTGCTGGCTTTGAAGCGTAAATATATGTGAGCTGTTATGAGATTTTTCACAGTTGTCAATGTGATATTTACCTATGTGGAGATTAATAGAATTCATTTAAACAATACTTCTTTTAAAGTAATAAGTAAGCATTGATAGTAAGGAGGTAAAACTAACATGTTATAACATAACATTAAATTGCTTTAAATCAGGCATTGACACTTGCTCGGAGACGAGCATCTTTACCTCGCCGTGGCCTCACGCATAATATGCGCCTCACGCATATTAGCATATTATGCTAATATGATAGATATATTCGACAAACCTCGAATTTCCAGTTATTTGTCGTTATAATTTAAATGGAAGATTCAAACTATTCCGAACCAGCTGTGACGTCATGAACCTTGTGTTACTATTTAACTTTGTATTTATTTTTATAAGTAAAATTTGAAATTGAAACACATTTTGTTTGGTTCTGAAACGTCTTTTGGCAGTGCTGATGTGAGTCCTGACGAGTTCATCAACTTTTTTCGATTAAATATTAATTTAAAAATAATAAAATATAGAGTCTGTGCGGAAAGAGAAGAGTCGTGGGATTTGAGGGCGCGCCAGTGCTATTTTATGGATTTTGCTATGCTGACAACACTGGTCACGTGATTATAGTACGACACTAAAGGTCATGATACTTGAATCCCTTTTGTTCCGGTTTTTTACCACGGCTTACTAAACGGAGCCTGGTGGTGGTGTCGGCTCGTCAACTCAATCCTCTGATTTAGCGCAGGCACTAGTTTTCTTTTTAAAACACACTTGTTTTTATATCTCAGATACTAAAAAGTGACTGCGATTGACAAAACTGCTAAAACTAGTTAAGAATCTGCCCAATACAACTGTAATTTTAGTACCAAACAAGATAGAGTCTCATTTATACTGTACTGCCTAATCTGTGCAGTCCAACAGTTATTAAAACCGGGTAGATCGGGTAGAAATTGGGCAATAGAACTGTAATTTTATCTGGGATATATTTCACCCATTGTAAACTTGACTTGTAATGTATGTGTATGTGTACATTATTAATAATAAATATGAATATGAATAAAAATAGTGCATAAGTTAATAGGCCTTATTAGGATATGTCCGGTTCTCTCATCTCACGATCGTCGCCGAAAAGTCACTGCTAAATATGAAATATAATTTCGTAACTAACAGAACCTACAAATAAAGAAATATTTTATTAGAAAAAGTTTTATTCAGAACCTTGTAAACGAACTTACAAATAAAGAAATATTTTATTAGAAAAAGTTTCATTTTTTGTAATCGAAGTCTAAATTAAAATATTCAATGTCACTTATGTTTGAGCTAGCTTCGAAACAACCAGGGACACTCATAGAACTATCTTCATCTGAACTGGACGTGCTTGAATCCAGCACGTAGATTACGAATTCTTGCATATCACCTACTTAGCGGTCTTTTATTCGAGATACCGTAGGTGGGTCGTTCTACCGTTTCGTGCCGATTTGGTGTCCGAGCCCACATCAAGCCTTAAAATTATAATTTTACACATGTGGTTATTTTTAAAAGGTATGTTTATATGGTATGGAAAATGCGCCAGTTTTGGAATTTAGCTAAACCTAATGATCTATTAAATAAAAATTAAAAACATGCGAAAAATTCATTTCCCTCGACATAAAATGGCGTACCATTGGGTTCAAAAAATTAAAGACACTATTATTTGCAGATAAACCCTACTTTCCATTATTGTTTATAAATAAGCAAATAATCAGTATTATAATGGTACGTGGTACGGATTTTTAAAGTTAAATTATCATAGAGAGAACGCACTTTTTAATTTTGTCACGCGAAATACTTCATTTTCACTCTAAAAACTTGCCACTCATGCCAAATCTAAACGCGCCTTTATTGACGAATACCTGTGATTGCTACGTGTTTTTACTACCTTAGTCTACCGCAATACGTCAACGAAGAAGGTTTCGCGCTCTTGATTTAACAGTAATTTTGGTTCTCCTCACCGGAAAGGCACTTTGTCACGGTTACTACTCATTTCTATCCATTAAGTAATTTGGTGCTATCTATTGCAAAAAAAAATCACCTTGTTAGTAATCTGTTAGCATTTCTTAGCATCTTCATTACATTTACTTGGTGACATTCTAGCCTTAAAGACGATAAAGAAATTTAAAAAAACCGTCGAAAGTTCATTCCACTCTAATTCATTCCTCTCCATTTCTTCCAATATTTTCGGGTGAGGGAAATGAACCAGTTTGGAAGGAAATGAAAAATAATTTTGTATGACAGATGTGATACCTTTTTATGTTTTTAGCCGACAGCCCAAGAGTTATATGCACACATACGCTCTCAAATCATAACTCTCATGTTTTGAAGCGTGTGTATGTACCATTCTTTCGACTTCGTTAGACCGTTTGACAGAGTTTCAGGGTATAGGTTCTTACCTATACCCGACACTATGTCATGGGAATCCTGTTGGTTGTGGATATTGCATATAAATAAGCAGATAAGCGCGTAAGCGTAAGTAGTCTCTTTTTTCATGGCAAATATTGTAAATATATCGGATAGATACATCATATTTCCAACATTTTATAAATGCGGAACATTTTGGACAGGTGACCCTATTGAAACTTATCAACGCCTAACTTATCTGCTAATTAAAATACTGAAAACTTTTTATAGTCCTTGAATAAAGCTCAAGAGCGAGCCCTCCGAGGGCAGATATTTATGAGGAGGGTCTCACAAAGATCTGCTACCGAGAGCTTCTTCTTGTGCTAAGTTAAAAATACGGGTTGGCCGTATCAGGGAAATTTCTTGTAACTTTGTAACCGTTTAAAGGCCAAGCTTTAGAAAAATCTAGAAAGTTCATGAAACAATGGTCCAACAACATCTAGAACTGGAGAGGAGCGTCCCATTCCCACCCCTTTCTGCGAGTTCCGCTAAGAAAGAGTAGGCAGCTCGGAGCATCCGATTGTGGCGCGCCTTCCTGCAAGGCTGAAAGCCGAGCTTTCGCAGGAGAGTAGACCTTAAATTGTTTCAATGCCGAAATGCAACCGATGCCGAAAGGCGAGCTCCGCATGAGGTGTTCAAAATTTCTTTTAACTATTGGCAGCGGGCACAATCGTGCGAGGTCAAAGACTGAGTTTCAGTGGAGCTGACCTCAAACAAGAACCAATAGCCGAATGTATTAAAAAGCAAGGCCGAAGGCCCGGGGGAGCTTCAGATAGGGGCACATTTCCGTACAAGGCCAAATATCAATATGTAAGAGTGCAGAACTTTGCTAAGTGAGGCCAAAGGCCGAGGTCCGCATAAACGCTGAAGGCCCAGTCCGTCTGATCACGTTGCGCTTCCATAGAAGACCAAACTTGAGAACTAAGAGAGCTTGAAATTTAACCAATGTGATCTCGGACCCTCCTGCGGCTTGACCTTTGCATTTTTCCTCGAAAGTGCGACTTGTTGAGTCTACAACCCTATGGAGTTTGTTATTTATAATAAGTATTTTGATTATTCGGGCGTACTCGGCCCGCGGCCTCTACCTACACAGGGTTTTGGTGTTTCGTAGAGTACGCTTTTCGACCTCCAACGGCTTTAGAGCTCAACATCGTGTTTGCGGTCCGCTAGTTTGCTTTTTAATATACAACTATTTGTTCGTCTCCAAGCTCTGCTGACATGCAGCTTTACTTCGGCCCGCCGTTCCCTTTGAAACGGCTTATCATGGTAGTGTCCTAAATGAAATATCTGGCCCACTTTATTATTAAAAAAACAGCATCTGCCCTTTACAAAGACGGCCCTTTTTAAATTATGCAGCAGTTCTCTCCCGAATAATATCAAAACTAACGAATGTTTTTATAACAATTTATAGATAATTTAAGCTTTTTTAATTTCATTTATGTATGCAGTTTTTTACATTACAAATCTAATTATTATATGTTTCTAGTTCTGACAAATAATAAGACCGAAGAGGAATACTGAAACATCGTAAAAAGTATTGTTAAAAAGTAGGTTATTATATTAAACAGGTCAACAGGGTAGATATACTTTTTAAAAGCCAAGCTATTTATGGTTCCATCGTTTAAAATATTATCACTTTGATTTTGACCAATAAAGTTAATTTATATTTAATCTAATTTCATTTCCTTCTATTCGTGTTTCATTACCTTCCCTTGGTTTTTCATTTCCATCTGTGCCTTCATTACTTTCCTTATTTGTTTTCCAAAAGTATAACTAGTGTATGGGTGCCTTTCTTAAAATAATATACACAATACGTATACACAGTCGCAATATCAAAATCTACACTGTAACTTCAAAATAAAAAAAATCTCCAAAAAAGTGGCAAATCGGCACGAAACGGTAGAACGACCCAGGTACTTTTACACAATCCTGAAAAAGAAATTACATATAAATATGCATAAAATGGCAAGTATCAAGACTATTTGTCAGTTATTTTAAAGATCATGAATGACCTGCATATTTATGAAAATTAATATATTTTGAATGAATATACTTACCGATTATGTACCGGAGACAAATTACTTAGGGGGCTTATTAAATAGGTAATTATTTAATATTAAATACAACATTAATACCCGCGAATAGCGGAAACACGTTCCGCGACTTTTTGTAAGTCGATAGTCGGCTTTTAGCCGTTTTCTTCCCGCTGACAAAACCGAACAATGTTAAATATAATTTTCCTTGTGGTTTTATGTACGGTTTTATCGTGTTTTAAAAATATTTTATACATAAAACTTGCGGTTTTTGTTAATAAAAATATACATTGACAGAAGTTTGTTTACTTTTTACAAGACAGGTGTCAAAGGTTTGATTGCCATATAAAATTTAAAATGTTAGTTCCCGTTTCTGCCACGACTCTTCTCTTTCCGCACAGACTCTAGTCTATTGTTGGTAGGTTACTATAGTCTGTCATGCCATTTTCGCCAGTAGAAAAAGCGGCAAATTAAAAAAATGTAAGACATTTCCGTCAGTAGAAAAAGCGGCAAATTTAAAAAAGCGTAGGCGCAAATCGTCCCACAGAAAATTTGAATTTCTCGCCTTTTTCGGCTTTTTCCGCTGACAAAGTTGTTTGACATCGTTCTCGAATATGTCAGGACACCCTTGCGTGTGTTGGCTTGTAGGTACGAAGGAAGTTGCAGCAATAATATGGGTACTAAATAGTCACGCATATCAAAACATTTCGTACCTATACTGGGTCAAGCAAATCTTGTCAGTAGCAAACGGCGGCAAATTTGAAAAATCGCGGGTTAGCAACACTGTGTTCGAATAATTCGAAAATCGCGTGTCATCTGTGTTTTATCTGTGGAATGTGGATCGCGAATGATAGCCATCATCTTTGTTTACATTCTGAATCGATTATATTTCAAGAGATATTACTGCTGTGTCACCATTAAATACCAATATATTAAATAAAATTGTGCTTAATCAAAGCTAAGGTGCCTACAATGCCTACAGTTCCAACTGATAAATCTAATAAAATATTAAAATCCAATAGGACATCTATCTGCTGAAGCAATGATTTTATTCATTACATTCTTGTTTAACAGCATATTCCACTTCTAATTTTATTTTGAGATCTTCAAATTCACCACACACCGCTTTTAAATTGTCCGTCCATACCATTTAATAACAATTTTTTTAACATTTTCAATAGAGAATCCACGAGTGACAATTTGAATTGACGTACGTAACAGGGCGCGCTCAGCGGAAAAAAAAGTTTTGGTTCGATGTACATTGTACATTGCTGCTTTTCTTAGCGCAATACTACTCTTTGAGTGTTGCCCTACTTTAGTTTGCTTTACATTGCTACTGACAAGATTTGCTTGACGCACTATATCTAATGTCCGTCTTTATCGTTTGTTAATCAATTTAATCATGCTCGTAACTCATACGTTAAACTACTATTAATTACATGTAATCATACTAAGTTTTATAGCATTTTCAAGTTTATCTATATGTACCTATTTAACGGCCTATTTATGGATCTGTTTATCGCGTATAAGAAGGGCTAACGATAATTTTAAACTCCTGTAAAACAGGATCCTAAACTTTAAAGAATTTTGATAAATCGTCTGTTCACAATTTAACTTATTTAAAACTAAAAGTTTTTGGGTCAAGCCTTCCCGAAAGTTAAATTATAGTTTGATTATATTTTTTGACCATAAAGCAAAAACATAAAACATTTTCCAAATGTACATACCATCACGCCCCGCGATTGGTGCGCCATTTAGGGTCCTACTTGAATTAGGATTTTTAGTTTAGGAACACAATTTTTGACTCCATAACTTTGTTTGGACTAGTTGTTACGGAGTCAAAAATTGTGTTCCTAGCATTCTACCCCTTCTTATTGCTTGGCCTAATAGTGACTGTACAATATCTAGATACGATTGTTAATTTATATTAATAGAACTATTAATTCGTGATCGTATTATTACTGTCAGAAAGAAAAAAGCGTATTGATTAAAAAAAAATCGGTTACCTACCTACTGGTAAATGCGAGACGGACTTGTATGCCGAGGGTTCGAATAAATATGGCGTTTATAATGACCAGGGCTATAACCGCGAAAATCGAAGTTCGCAAATTGCGGGCATTTTTCTCTGTCACTCTAATTACGCCTTCATTGGAGTAAAAGAGAAAGATCCCCGCAATTTGCGAATTTCGGTTTTGGCGGTAGCCCTCGGAGGGCCTACCGCGCACCACGTTCGACGTGTAGTCTCTTTGCCGCACTTGTAAATTCGTACGTAAGTGTGACAGGAAGGCAACACGTCGAACGTGGTTTGCGGTAGGCCCCCAGACATCGTAAATTTTATAGCATTTTGGTGCAGCGGAGTGGTGTTAATGCAATTGGTAATGGTAAATTGTGGTTAATATTAACGTAATTAACGCTAATTAATAATTACCTAGGGTTGAAATTGTTTATACCAAATATACCAATGCCATTATCACCACTCCGCTGCAACAAAAATGCTAATAAATTTACGATGTCTGGTAATGGCACTTCCCCACTTTGTTCTATTCAAGACTGTGCAAAGTTAGATTATGTATAGGTATCATCGTACCTAATATACTTTACTAATGCTAACGGAGGTAAACAAGCAGACGAATCGCCTGATGGTAAGCAATTGCCGTCGCCCATGGACACCTGCAACACCTTTAAGATGGGAGTACGCTCTTTTCTTGAAAGTTGGGTAAAGCGCGGACACGGAACCCTAGAGAGTAAGAGACCCCACGGCTAGGATGTTTATAAAAGTGTGAGCTGAAGCGTAGCAATTACGTCCCACCATTTTTAGGGTTCCGTACCCAAAGGATAAAAACAGGACCCTATTGCTAAGACTCCGCTGTCCGTCGGTCCGTCCGTCTGTTTGTCACCAGGCTGTATCTCATGAACCGTGATAGACAGTTAAAATTTTTCACAGATGATGTAATTCTGTTGTCGCTATAACAACAAATACTAAAAACGGAATATAATAAATATTTAAGTACAACGTATACATACAAGAAACGTTACGTTTTTTTTTCTGTTTAAGTCTCACTGCACCCATATAGACGCTTTTCTGTTTCGCCCTATGGTTGACTGGTAGAGAATGCCTATACCGGTATTAAGTCCGCCTGTTGTACTTTTTGTATGTGCAATAAAGTTTATAATAAATAAATAAATAAACGTGATTTTCTTGCAGTTTTTTGCGTAATGTACCTAACCCTTCGCGCGTGAGTCCGACTCGCACTTGGCCAGTTTTATTTTCATAGCGCCATCTTGCGGCTCACCTTGACATTTAGGAGGCGCGGATCCTCTTTTAATTTGCTCGCCAACATTGTTTTTGTATATTTATTTTAATCACGGCTATATTTCGCAATTACTCGGCGAGATAAATCTGTGAGCTAGCCATTAATAAGAGAGGCATCCCGACGGTCTTGTTAACATATATAATTGAATAATTACTAAGAAAATGAAGATATCTTTAAGATAATCTTTATAAAGATATTTCTTGAAACTTTTGTCAAATTAAACTTTTTTGACGTAATTTTGTTTTTAATAAGTTTGTGATTATAAATACGTCCATGCAATTTTGCAGCTCGCTTCCCAACTTCTTTGATTTGTGTTGTCGGAATCTGAAAATACAAAAACATCATTTTAATCAATATATTATCCTTCGCCTACCTACTTATTTTGTAACAATATCAAAAATATCTTAAATAGGTACTCGATGTTTGAGTTATTTCTTTTTTAAAGATTTCCAGCATCAGTTATGCTCTTATATTAAATATGGTGTAAGTACGAGCAAATAAAATAAATAAATCCACACACGAAACTTAGCGCCAGTAATAGTTTACTGCATAATCACAGGATCGCGAAAATCGAAATTTCATTGTCTGCCTCTCTATCACTTGATCATTCGAGCGATAGCAGGCGTTGCTCACTCCGCGATTTCATCGCTTTGCTACAGGTAGCTAAAAGTCCATCCGTTCGACCCCAATTTTGGGGTTTGCCATAAGCCGCGCGTGGCGCTGTCGCCATCTACCGGCCATATCTGTGCTGATCTTGACAGACGCGTTTTGTTAGAGAGTTAGTCTTCTGTACCTAGTACAGTCAAGGAATTTAAATTCCGACCCATTTCGTACTTTGTCACAGTGACAACCATATGAGGTCTCTAGCGGCTTTCATATTGATTGTCACTGTGACAAAGTACGAAATGGGTCGGAATTTAAATTCCTTGACTGTACTATTATTTATTCTGTGGCGATAGAGAGGTAAATAACGAAATTTCGATTTGCGGTTTTCGCTGTAGACCCTCAGACGTCATGTACGAAGTTCAAGGTGCATGTTGCACGAGGAATGAAGCAATAAAACCGGCCAAGTGCGAATCGGACTCGCGCACGAAGTGTTCTGTACCATTACACAAAAACGGCATATAAATCACGTTTGTTGTATGGGAGCCCCATTCAAATATTTATTTTATTCTGTTTTTACTATTTGTTGTTATAGCGGCAACAGAAATACATCATCTGTTAAAATTTCAACTGTCTAGCTATCGCGGTTTACAGCCTGGTGATAGACAGACGGACAGTGGAGTCTAATAGGGTTCCGTTTTTCCCTTTGGGTAGGTACGGAACCCTAAAAAGCGATAATACCACAACGACGGTGATATGTGCTGCCAACACGAAGGGGTGAATTACGTAGCCTTGGGTATAATATTGTAGGAAAAATAAAGTGGAAATTTCTTTTAGCCTCTTCTGAGTTTTCCGTTTTAGTACTTTTAAGGATGACTCACGTTAGACCGGGCCGTGTCCGGGCCGGAGCTCCCGGCGCTTACTTTTCTATGACATGACAGGCGATCACGTGATGCTTTCCATAAAAAAAGGACGCGCCGGAAGCGGACACGGCCCGGTCTAACGTGAGTCATCCTATAAGAAGGGATGATAATCCACGAAATTTCTTTAAGAAATAATATTAACGAAGTAGTTTTTTACATTCATGCAAATTACATTTGTATGATGTAACAGCTTTTAAAAACCGCAACTCCGCAAACTGTTAAGTCATAATTTATTAATGTCAGAGTCAAATACCTAACATTTAATTATCAAGTAGTAACTAATGGAGTGGAAACCGTAGGTTGTTCAGTAATTTTTGACTGTCTGCAGACCTTTAACACACTTTCAAGCAATATTGATCTCGAGTGAGATTAACATGCAATTCAAGTTCTTTTATTAAATTGCTGCATTGTTTTTATATTAAATTTAAAATTTATTGTAGTAGGTATAGATGGTCAAGGTAATCTTGTCAGTAGAAAAAGGCGCGAAATTCAAATTTTCTATGAGACGATATCCCTTCGCGCCTACATTTTTCAAATTTACCGCCTTTTTCTACTGACAAAATCTGCTTGACCAAGATAGTTATAGAATCTAGTCAGCTCTTTAACTAAAAAAAAAAAAACTACTTCCGTCTTTGTTAAAACTAAACGAAGTTCGAATACGCGTTTTATAGTGCCAATATCATCCATGAATTGGGTGGTGACTGATAATGCCTGGGATGAGTGCCATTTTTAGTGTGGTTGGTGGCTCCTAGGGGAAAATTAAGCTTACATGATATGAGATGTTTGAATTAGGATTATCAGCCAAATTTACATCGTATTTAAGCGTAAAGGCCACCGCAAGTAGAATAACAGGCGGTCATCGTAAACATTTGTAGAGTTTCGTAAGAGTTTGTCAACGCCAGCGCACAGACCGAGTGTCATTGGCTGCGCGAGAGCAGGCGAATCGAGTTCTTGGCAAAACCAACGTTGTGAGACCTCGAGACCCGTGACAACTATGGGTAATTGGAGATGCTCTTATAATGGTTTCGGTGTCAATCTGCTCGCTCGCAGTCGGCAAGCGAATTGAATAGTAGGAATGGCACCCTAGATTAAGCATGATTTGCAATTACCTTATTAAAAGATTATTCAAGGTTTGGATGAATAAACAAAACATGAAATCTGTTACGGAATTAATGATTTCAAAAACTAATAATTAGTTAATGCGGACCGAAGGTTGACATGTTATTTTTTTTAATTAAGTAATTATTAATCATACAAGCGAAAACGATTTTGTTAATTAAGTATATGTAGAACGGTTAAACTATTAAACAAACGAACTAAAAAGAACTTTAAGAAGATCAGGTTTACAGGATTTTCTTTGAAGAAAAAGGACTTACCAAATAACCCTGCGGTATAATGATTAATCGAAATTATATTTATTTACCTACCTTTTTACTTATTTCGTGGAGTATTTTTCTTAAGACGTGTAATACAAGGTAGTTACTATATATTTTTTATAACATTGAATATAAATAGATTCGGTAACTTCCATTCAGTATTGTAGAATTGAAACATGCTAAAAAACTATCTCCTAAAGTGGATCAAAAGCATTACATGCCATTTACTTATTTTGTATGGACGAAAGGCTTGGAACAAGATCGTATTGAGAACGTAATTTCACTTTCTTCTTGTTGTAGCTTATTATAATTGGAACACTCGATTGTGTGCTTCAAATAATCATATTATTTTTTGGTTGCTTGACGGTAGAATCACTTTTGGATCTTGAATAGGCATTCGTCCGATAACATTCATAGTCTAATAAAACATGGTCTTCTCTTCCCAGAGTGACACAGGCCTACGTCACATAACATGGCCGCTATATATAGCGCTACCGCATATTATCATATAGCGCTGTCGCATGATGACGTAGGCTTGTGTCAGTCAGGTGACCTAGAAAAGACGGGAAGAGAGTACCAGGCGGAGTATATTATTATACCATGATAACATTAGTCTGTCAAGCCGTTCCGTTCAGTAGGAAAAAGCAAATTCAAAGGGTAAAGGTTATTCGTATCATAGAAAATTTGAATTTTGGGCCTTTTTTTTCAGACGAGTTGTTTCACAGACTCTATTTCCAGACTATATTGCTGTTTTCTTAAACAAAACTAGAGATAATAATCAGAAAATCATAACACAATATCAATTCTTAATCCTAGGGCGCCCTGCACTTTTATACTTACTTATTCTTAAAGATTTATGTTATCATCGGATGTTATTGATTATTATTTTCATTTAATCCATACCAATGCTCTGACAAACCCACGTTGTCAGTAGAAAAAGGCGCGATTTTTCATTGACGCCTTTTCCGGCAGTAGGGAAATGATGGCTTGCATAATTTCATAGAAGTTTGACGTTTAATATAGGTAACACTTGCACAGCCTGTGCCATCAATATCGCTGCCGAGTTAGGTCTCTAAGCGCCACTTGCACCATTCCACTAACCCGGGGTTAAGCGGTTAAACCGTTAACTTAGTGTCACATTGTACTGGTAACCATGGTAACTCCAGGTTTAACCAGTTAACCCCGTGTTAGTGAATGGTGCAACTGGCCCTAAGTATGTTATCTGAAGTTTATCTAATAATGTTATGGTTCTACGGTTGCCCTGCGCGTGCGCACGGTAACTAATATGAAGGTCGCCGTCGCATACGACATCGCACGTCCAATCACGACCGTGAAATTTGGAGCGAAAATCTAGATTTTTACCATTAAAGTGAACCGTTAGTGCTGCTGTTTGTTGTGAGAATAATAGCTTTCGATTGTTAGTCGTTAGATGATTGACGTACGTTCATGCTGTAAACCAGCGGTTCTCAAACTTTTTTGGTGACGGAACCCTTTTGGCAAGCGAAATATTTGACGGAGCCCCAAATAAAATTTTTTCGTTCATCACTGTTGACCAGATATACCTATAGAAGAGCTGGGTTTTTTTTCTTATTATTACATGTATTTTCGCGGTGCCCCATCAGAGGCTTTGCGGAACCCTAGGGTTCCGCGGAACACACTTTGAGAATGGCTGCTGTAAGCTTTAGGTTTAATGAGTTTGTGTGCTGTCAGAGATGCTATAGTTTGGCCCAGGACTGTCTTATTTCAAACTTACCTACTTAGACAGAGATAATCATACTGACTTTATCTTAATATTTATTTATTTAAACCTTATTGCACAAGGAAAATAAAAACGTACAAAACGCGGACTTACGGCCCGATTCTAACTTATCCCATTGACACATCTAATCCATATCGTTTCCAGATCTATTAATTGACGTATCTTAAAATTCGAATCCGGCAGTTAATTCTACAAGGCATTCTCTACCAGTCAACCTTCGGGCAAAGCAGATAACTTGTAGGCGGTGCAACATCTTACGTTAGCACTAGCACCTAAAAGAAAGGGCCGGATGAGTATAATTTTCCTGGTTCTCACTGACTGATAAGTTGTGTTTGCCTATAACATTTCTTTATGAGATTGACAATCAAATTGCCAATATTATTTATGCATAAATAAAGCGTGGATTTGCCTTAAAAACAGCACATTCCTGATTTTATTTTAGACTTATGAACACTTATGTTGCAACGCTAAAGTAACCTCTGACACAAACTTCGCAATAAGCTGGCTATTAGTGAATACCAATTAAATGGCTTAACATAAGATAGGTAAGATAAGTGAGAGGAGCCTACAATTTATAAAGATATTGAAAACCAATAAATCGTTTAATATGCGCCATTACTAGCGATATTTTAATTACAATAATTGCTGTATCTTAAGGTATTTAAATAAAGTAAAATCCCTTCATTAGCTTCATTTGCATATTGCTTTATCAAATATTTAGGTAGATACGTATCTACTAAGGCTACAAAATGATGAAAAATTAACATTTTCGTATATATTCGTAAAAATAACTTGTGTAGGTATTGATTTTCAGTAGGTACCACAGATCAAGGTTTTAACTGTTTTAATTTAGGGTTTAATCCTTTAATTTGGGTATTTAATTTGGGTGCTGTAATAAAATTTAGGTTCAGTAAATATGTAATGATATATAAAGTTCATTTAAACAAATCGGTTCGTAATTGGCTGAGTCTTATATCATAACACCCTCAAATAGGTTTCTCACGTAATCACGGATGACACCGCAGATTATATCACCCATCACCTTTATTTGATTACCCAATTATGACGCCTTACTTGCGCGTATAGATTACCTCAAATAGATGGCACATTATTGAGACAATCCGCGGTCACAGACAACATGAGCGAATTTATTAGGTAGGTAAAGTAGTACGCCGCCCAGAAGTGCAACTCAAACTTACACTTTGCCTGTGCGAGTGTGCGTCCTGCTCGCGCCAATACATGTAGGTTTGTACGGACAAGTACGAGCAAAATGCACAAGTGAATGATAACTAAATGACATTATTCAGATATCAAAATCTTAGAGAATATAACCAAACGGAGCGTGAGCTAATTAAGCATATTTTCGATGCCTGGGAGGAGTCACGAGATGCTTTAGGTGTCTTCTGTGATTTGTCTAAGGCGTTCGACTGCGTTTGTCATGAAACATTGATCAGGAAACTACACTATTATGGAGTTAGAGGATCGGCACTGAATTTACTTAAGTCATACTTAAATGGTAGAATACAAAGGGTCGATGTGAGTGGACAGCGATCACCGGGGTCATTGGTCTCTATGGGTGTACCACAGGGGTCAATATTGGGGCCTTTCCTGTTCCTTCTCTACATAAATGACTTGCCATTCCTTGTAAAGACCCACCATGACATAGTATTGTTTGCAGACGACACCTCACTTATTTTCAAAGTCAAACGACAGCAACAAGCGTACAATGATGTAAACGATGCTATTTCAAAGGTAGTAAATTGGTTCAATGTTAATAATTTATTGTTAAATGAGAAAAAGACTAAATGTATTCAGTTTGTCACTAGTAGTAACGTAAGGCATGTGCAAACAAGTGTCATTGTGAAGGATGAGGAATTGGAATTAGTTGATAGTACAGTTTTTCTTGGTATAACTTTAGATTCTAAACTTCAGTGGGGTCCCCATATTGCTACTCTTTCGAGTAGACTGAGTTCTGCAGCTTTTGCAGTGAGCAAAATCCGTCAGTTAACTGATGTGAAAACAGCTCGATTAGTATATTTTAGTTACTTCCATAGCATTATGGCATATGGTATTTTACTGTGGGGCGGTGCTTCAGAGATAAATACCATTTTTGTTCTGCAGAAGCGGGCTATTCGAGCAATATATAAATTGAACCATAGAGACTCACTTAGAGATAAATTCAAGGAAATTGACATAATGACAGTGCACTGTCAATATATTTATGAGAATATTCTTTATGTACATAAAAATATTGTTAATTTTAGGAAAAATTGTGACATTCATAATATTAATACTAGAAATAAACATAAGCTCGCAGTGCCCTTCACACGGCTCCATAAAATTAAAAAATCATTCATGGGTAATTGTGTAAGATTTTATAATAAACTTCCAAACCATATTACTGAATTATCAATTAATAAATTTAAAAATTATGTAAAGCGTAAACTTATTTCTAAAGCTTATTATACCACACAAGACTACATGAGTGATAAAACAACGTGGGATTAATTGTGACTCGAAATAGATAATTCAATGTATGTACTTCTTTGTTAAGTTTTATTGACATTTGTTATTGACATTTAGATTTTATTCTAGAAACATTCTAGACTAGTATTTTTTATACAATTTTTTTTTATGTTTGACGATCTTTTTGTGAAATTCTTAGTATTAAATTTGATCTGTATAATAATCCAATATTACTATGGAATAATATTAACTTCAATAAATTGCTCTGATAATTAGCTTAAGATAATATATTATTATGTAAAACGTTCATAAGTGCTTGTTACTAGGCCTACATGAATAAAGTATTTTTGACTTGACTTGACTTGGAGTGGTCATTAACAGGCGTTCCCCTCTGTCGAAAATAGGCGGCCAATGGTCAACCACATGTCAACCACATGTATGGACTGACGTTTATCTGACAAGACGTACCTATATACGGCCCCGACACTATCATTAGCAATGACATGAAATTTCATAACGCTCCAGCGTTTGGTCCATTCAGGTCATGACATTCCTAAATCTCCCCACACACTTATCAGTATTTCTATCAGTATTTTCATCATTACCTTTCACGGGGAATTTTAAGTTATTATTTTCCTAACCGTTCTTAGTTATGTTGTAGTGTACGTTTTGAAGAACACAAAACCAAGACAGTATTCAATCATCGATTCAAATATTTCTAACCTGTCGTAATTATACTATGTACTGTGACAACTCTATGCCCGATGAGCCAGAAAAATGCAGAAAAAGAAATAGTTATTTAAAAAGAATATTTATTTGTTTCAACCTTTTCGTGCGTGCGTGCGCCATGGCTGCGTGAAAGATTGGTAGTTAAAAAATGTATCCAAATATTTTTTTTTATTCTTACCACGAACCGGGAATCAAACTATTCTTAAAGTACAATCAGCATCATATAGTAGGTAGCATCCAAAGTACCTATTCAAATAGTTCGGTACGCCATACATACCTATTATATGGTGTACCGAACTATTTGGATACTTTGGATGCCACCTACTATACGACGCTGACTGTACCTACTGGATTCTTCTGTTATGTAAGAATGTATACGTATTTGGTTAAGAAAAAAGGTACCTGATATGTAGGGATTGCAATCCGGTCCGGCGGATCCGGTAATCCGGCCGGATCCGGCACATTTTTCAAGATACCGGATCCGGCAAAATTCACCGGATCCTTTCTCGGATCCGGTAGTGAATCAAAGCGCTAAAATATAAAATAACAGTTTAAAATTTTAAAGTTCTCGCCAATATTCGAATTTTCTCGCTCGCAAACAGCAACACAACAACTTGTTTGTTAGTTGACGCCAGTCTTCTAGCCAACGAAATATGTGTAGTCGTAGCGTTGAGATTTCCGTGCACCGTAAGTACTGGATTGGTTTATATACAATTTATTGTGTTGTTTCATTGTAATTATTTTAATGTACATGTTCTTTCGTTTTATTTTGTACAAACCATTATAGCCCACTTTAAGACACAGGTTTTTGGGGTATCCGAAATACTAATACTTGTACATAATTATATTAATTATTAAAAAAGTGGTTAGGATTTTGCTGATTAAAACTAGTCGGGGTTTCTGCGGTTGACTTGACGTTTAGTAAAAACAATATCTGTGGAGGTTCGAAGTAAGGAGGTATAAAAAAAGAGTCCGTCATAAAGCAAGTTCGAACGGGATAGTCTTATATGGAACATTCAACCATAAACATTAACTATTCATTCTCAATTAGTCATAAAACTTTTTAAGCTTTACAGGCCTGATTTAGTTAATATGTTTTATCCTTCTTACAAATACATAAGTCAAAATGAGAGATAAAGACCAAAACGAGAAGATCAAAACTATTAATAGCTAATTCAGGCCAGTAACGCGTTTATAAATACATAATGCCATAAACCAGAGAGTTTACTTATAGGATAGATGCATACTTACAACATGTTATTATATAAGGCCATATACAGAATATACAAAATAGGGATGTTGACCATATTTAAAAAAATATATTGAACTCCATGCACGAAATAAAACGCAAAAGGGAATATTACGCTAAAGTCGGCGTAGGGTCCATTAGCAAATTCAGAGGGTCTACTTCGAAATGCGAAAATCGAAATTTCGTTATCAGTCTCTAACGCTCGAATACGCAAGAGTAATAAAGAGGCAGAAAATGAAATTACGCGGTAAGCCCTCAGTATGTGCTAGAGGCGCCCCCTACGCAGAGTATTGCGTAATATTATTATATTTCCCTGAATAGGGAATATTACTCGAAACTCTGCGTAGGGGGCGCCACTACCACAATCCATCACAATCTGGGGGTCTACCGCGAAACACGAAATTTCGTTATCTAACCTCTCTATCACTTTTCATCATCATCATCCTCACTTTTGCATATTCGAACGATAAAGAGGCAGATAACTAAATTTAGATTTTCGCGTTTCCCGGTAAAAATATAATTAAATTGTTGTAAACAACATAAAATAAAAGGTTTTTAATTTTTATTTCATGTATGGAAACTTTTAGAAAGGGGCAGAGATTTTCTTTGTGCATCGTATTCTGCATGTTTTCCTTTTTTCTTAAGAGTCAAGTGAAAATGAACTTTAGAGCAATGATAATAGAGTAGGTATACTTCACTTATTGATTTAAATGCCAGTAATGACTCTTGTTAGAGTTGTTAGTATAAAACCTTCTTCTAAAGTACTTTAAATGACGGAATGAGGGATTAGAGTGATGCGCTCCACTCACTATCAGTATAATGTCATTATTTTGACATTTCTTCAAAAATATTAAAATTGTTTAATAACTTCATTATCGTCCATCATTCTTTCTGTCATTTCTGATTCCATCATTCTAACCAATTCATTGTCAGTATAATGTCATTTCTAGTATCATTACTTTGACATAACTCCAATACTGACGGAAATTATTAAAATAAACTTCATTACTTGCCGTCATTCCTTCATGACACTCCCTACACTATCACTAAAAACGTCATTCCGTCAAAGTAATGTCAGTATCCATGATAGTGTCGGGGCCGTAATACACTTTTGATGTGCCCCTCCCCCGCAAAAAACGGCAGACTATTTTGTACCGAAAATTATAGACATGGCGTCTCCGTTGGTTATATCCTCTAAGATCAAATTGCACGTTTGAATTGGGCTCTGACTATTTATTTATTTTAAAACTTTATTACCCCTCGACTACACCCCCCCTGACTATAACGCCCCGAAACTGCTTTAGTTACTCTATAGTACTCTATCCTATTAAAAAGCGTTACTTATTTGTATGTACCAGTGCATTACTTATAAATGGTTGTACTTTACGTCAGTTTGTAGAAACAACTAACGATTTAAATAAAATTGTTTAAGGCTAAAAACCCGTTATTTTGAAATTTTTCGGTCATTCAGGTTTTTTAAATGTATTTCCAGCGTTTAAATTAAATGGATTACAATGCTAGTGCCATGCCATTGCCCCATATATGGCGCAGTGAGCTCGAGTAGGTAATCTTCTAATCCGTCTAGTGGGTGTGATCTGTTCTTGCGTGTGAGTGGAAACTCCGAAGAAATAAATATGAAAATATGTAATCTTTTTTGAACCTAACACCAATGAAATAAAGTCGAAAACTGTGTACATATTTGTGCCTTACACTAAGTACCTACTAAGTCGCTAAAAAGGATTAGTTATAAGCCAAGCACGAAGTTACGTGATTCGGTATGTAACCCTTGCAAAGTATTTACTGAAATGTTAAACGTTTGAAGTAGGTATCAGTGTTGCCAGGGCTCTGGAGTCATAAGTTACGTTTCGTTTCCCTAAAAGTCACGTTTTTGCTGCTTAAGTTACATTTTTATATTATTGTATTGTATGGGTAGGTAATCGATTTTGTTAGAAGAAATTCAGAAAATAATATATTTCACAAAAATTCTACTAATCTTATATGATTATTCTTTTTGATAGCACTAATTTAACACATTTATATCATTTAACACAAAAAATAATTAATTCTACCAGCAAACATAAGAAAACAACTCAAAATTTGCGTTTGATTACTTTGCCTCACATGTGGATAAAATGCAACTTTCTTATCAGTTTTTGAACAATCAAGAGAGCCTTTACCAGGGGCCCGTTTCTCAAAAGCTTGTAACTTGTAATACAAGCGGATGTCACTTTTTGACAGCATATGTTAGAAAGGGACTTCCACTTATATTACAAGTTAAGCCAAGCGCGCACCACGATTTTTTGTCGCGCGATAATTTAGTCGCAGAAATGTAACGTATGGGTTTATATGGCGGTGCGCGCATATGCGACAAAAAAATCGCAGCGATATTAAAATTGTGATTTGTTTTTTCCGCGACAGCGCGCGACGCGATTGTCGCAAAGTGAATTGCAGCATACGAAGCTGTATGGCCCCGCGCGCACTGCGATAATAAAATCGCAGCCGGGACCTCAGTCGGCATTTCGCTCTCCAAGCGTCAACATATCGGAATGGAGCTGCTTCTCTAATGGAGTTACAAGATGAGACGCTAGATGTTGACCGTTTAATTTTAGAAATAGAAGGAGATCACCTTTGGGGTATAAATACTCAGTCATACAGCATTTGCATATTGTTTCACGACAAGCGACTGGTACGACATCCATATATGTCGAGAATGAACAAATCGTCGACTTTTTCATCGCAGTGCGCGCACTGAATTTTCTGCGATAAATTACAGCGCGATTCTAAAATCGTGTCGCAAAAATTAAAATCGTGGTGCGCGCTTGGCGTTACAAGCTTTTGAGAAATGAGCCCCAGCTGGTGTGGGGAAAAAGAAATAGCCGACCGCAGTTTTTTTTTGCAATAACAGACAAAGAAAAATTGAATTGAACCTACGGTCGACGAATTGGATAAGTACAAACTAAAAGAAATTATTAAAAATGGTGGATGTAACGTCAAGGTATCAGTGCAAGTGTCAACTTGGGTGCGTTCACTCCGTTCCTAAATAATACGAATTGCAGAACTAAACTTGTCCAAAATTCGACTAGCTTAAAAAGTCACAAAAATTGCCTCAAGATCGTAAGTCACGCACGTGTCACACGAGAAGGCGAAAAGTCACGAAAAATGTGACTTTTGTGACCATCTGGCAACACTGGTAGGTATGTAATAGATAGAAAAGAAGTTACCTACATTCGTTTTGCGTAATATTCTTGGAAATTCTAGGTAAGTGAAAATCTATTCGAGTGTTTAGGTAGGCACTTACTTTTTACTTAGGCAACTATAGGGGGTAGCATAGGAGCCGGCAGATTTTTGCGCGAGGACGCTTCCGATGTAGCCCACAAGATGGCAGAACCTACTATGCATCATCTCATCATTAACGTCAAATTCCCATGAAAAAAAATAATGTGACATATAATTATAATGGCACTACAACACTTATCTGTCAAAGTTGGTGCAAAGTTAGCTTAGACGGATTTTAACTTAAGAGGCCGTTGCCGTGTCAGTTGTTCCGAACTGTCACCTTTTGCGATTAACTGACAGGCTAATAATATCGTCCGGCGAACTGGTAATCTGTGGGCCCCTTTAAGTTTCGTTTCAAAAAATAATAAATATATCAATTCCTAAAAACTCATGCGACATTATGTAACATTCGCTAAAGACAGACTTATCAAAAGCGCATCTTGATACCACACGACTATGGAAGCCGTTATCATGAATACATTTGAATTTGTGTTCTCGTTATCAATAGAGAGATAATTCATTTCCTAACGAGTTAAATAGGAGATTATAATGATATGCATAGGTCACATTTCAGCCCTAAATTTAAGGAATTATAAATACGTATAGTTTGGGCGCCAGTTTTTGGGTATCGAATAGTCTGAAAACGCAAACATTTATTTTTATTGTATAATATGTATATTCAAATATTTGACTGCACAACAAATCGCGCAAAAGTACTAAACTACATACTAAATATACATCTGACAATGAGTGTCCGACGTAACCGGATTTTCGTTAGATTTTGCTCTATTTTCGGCAGAAATCGACTCTTCGGCGGAAACATGATTTTTAAGCCGAAATCTTTATATAATATACGTATATTAATTGTAGAGATATTGTAAAACATAAGAGTGTGCATATATTTTACACGCTTTTTGCAAAATCTTGTTACCGGTGACTGTACCTTCAAACTGCTTACCATAAACTAGATACCGACATACTTATCGAAACAAGTAGAAGACCAATCGTAGTTAAACACAATTGCATACCCATTTGTAGTCCAGGAATCCAAGCGTAGGCAGGAATTAAATCGGATACAAACGAATGTTTGCATATCGCACAGATTAGGCATTATCCATTAGAACTAGTTGGATAACCAGAATTTAATGAATTCACCTTCGCCGGCCCACTGGCGACCTTACTGCGTTCTACCGCGTTTCAATTTTTGCCGACATATCTCTGTTATAAAACTGTTGACAGCTTGCAAAAAATGTTTGTTGAGGTTTATCTAATTTTTATTTATAAATGGGATAACGGTTTTGGTTCAATAAGTAGAAAATATGAATAAGTAGTATATTTAAGTCTTCTATTATAAAACCTACAATAAATATAACTTTCAATTTGAACAACACTTGTATTCAATTTGAAATGGGGTCTTCTATCTCAAGCTATGATTCAAATTGATTAAAAAAAGTAGAGTACAACACAATACACTAAAAAGTTTTAATGTCACAATTTCACATTGCAAAGCCAAAAAAAGCAACTCTTACAAAACATACACAAAATCGTAATTAAAACAATTGCAATTCAGAATTTCGAAACTAATATCAAGTAATATGTGACAACTTTACAATCAAGTGTCCTTGGCTACTCGTATCACTTAGCAAAATTAAAGAATTATCAATGTTTCAAAATTATTGCCTGTTTTTTCGACATTCACGGACATTATCACAATACAAATTGGTCGTTAATATTCTAACCGTCCATAGATGATACCCTCATATTAAGAATTTGCATTAAAAACTGGTAGAATTATGAAATAAAACGGCGTTGGCACTCCTTAGTCTTCGCGAAGTGCGCAAAACATTTGTGCTAAAATAAACAATTTTATTGCTCACACAATCCACAGACGAAATCAACTTTTGTTTCTCACGCGAGTGAAATTCAAAATTCACTTTATATTGTTTCCTTCTTTGTGAAGAGTAGGTATTTAGTAAAATTTCAGTGAGAAAGTGTAGAGAGTTATTGGGTCCAAGGTCCAAGGCTACTTTATATAATACTTAAGGCAAAAATGGGTTAATAATTTTCGACTCCACAAAAAGTTATCCCTTTATAAAATGACGCATTATTGCATTGAGAAATGCTAAATTTTCCTTATCCTTCTTTAGATTGTTACACTAACAAAATACATGGTTCGGTTCAAAAGCGGAATACAGTTCTAAAAATTGGTGATAGCTCTACGTGATGCTACTAAAGACACAAGTTTACCTACACGGTGTTTCATAAATCGCAAATAAAAGGCAAATAACATGTTTACTTCTTCTTCTTCTCCCTTGCTCCATCCCACTTTAAGTGGGGTCGGCTCTCCTAATTACTTTGCGCCACGAGATTCTGTCGAGGGTTGTCGGGTCGGGTAAATCGTTTTTCTTAAGTAATTGGGTCATGCTGGTCCACCATGTAGTCGGCGGGCGTCCCTGGCCTCTCTGTTTCTCCGGCAGGATCAGAGCCTTCTTGGCAACGTACTCTTCGCCCCTTCGCATCACGTGCCCGTACCATCTGAGTCGGTATTCTGTTAGTTTTTCAGGTATAGGGGCTACCTTGAAGCTGCCACGAATGTACTCGTTTCTGACTTTATCGAGCCGTGTAACCCCTCCGGACCACCTTAGCATCTTCATTTCGGCTGTATGGAGTTTTTGCACGTTGGTTTCTTTGATAGGCCAGCACTCCGATCCATATAGTAGCGCTGGTCTAACAGCCATCTTGTAGACCTTTCCTTTAGTTCGAACGGGCATGCGAGTGTCACACAGTACTCCAGACAGCGAGCGCCACTTTTGCCAGCCAACATTTACTCGGTGCGCTACATCTTCCTCTATCTTTCCATCTTCTGCGATAACCGACCCCAAGTACTTGAAATGTGTAACTTTTGGCACCGGTTTCATGTCAGGGTAGCAGATAGTTGGTTGTTGGTTTCTGCCAGTGAACCTGCAATGCAAGTGTTCGGTTTTGGTTCGACTGACTTTGAGACCCGCTTGTTCTAGGGCGTTAACCCAGAGATGTAGAGTATCCTGCATTTCGCTTGCTGTGTTAGCCACGAGCACTATGTCGTCCGCGTACAGGAGATTCATCGGCAATGGGGCTTGGATTTCTTTGGTTATAAGATCCATGACCAAGTTGAAGAGAAGCGGACTAACTTGGTCATGGATCTTATAACCAAAGAAATCCAAGCCCCATTGCCGATGAATCTCCTGCAAATAACATGTTTACAGTTTTCCAAAAATAGCGATTGTGTAAGTTGAAGCTATTGATATTTTAGCGTCAAAACATTCTGTCACCAATTAGTTACATGTGAAAATGTAGCCTTGAAAAGGCCCGAGTCGCTAAAAGGTGGTCAATGATGGCCGACGATGCTTTGAATTCGCATATGTTCGCGAATAGCTGCTTACTATTGGAAAACAGCATTGTATTATCAGTAGTAGAAGTAAGTAGCTAAGTAAAGCTAACAAAAAAGTCGTGTTTCGTGTGTTGTTATGTTAGCCTTAAATACATTAAAAATACATATCATGTTAGTATTGACATGAAGCATATTTAGCTATATCGCTTGGAATTTGACTATAACTCGTAAAAAACCATTTTCAACACATCAATCTCATCCATTAGAAGCCAAGCCAAGGCAGCCAACATTAAAATAGTAATAAAAAAAAACAACTAGTTACGGAATATTTAATACATTGAATAATTTTACGCTTTTGACTTATTTGATTTTAGTCACTCACATGTTCAATGTTGGTATGTCTCGCAACAGTTTAAATTCGATTATCAATGAATACATTACCGATCTAACCTGTCATTCACAATCGGAAGTGATTCGGAAACTGACGGAATCTGTCATGGGAACCGATGACACGCCCTTGAATTGATGTCCAACGTTCCTAATCGATATAGTTGGAATGTTCTGTTTTTGAATTTTTGATCCAGTAGCTGTATTGAATTTGTTAAGGTGCCCACTGATTAACAGTCCGCCGGACGGTATCGGCCTGTCAGTTAGGACAACATTTTGACAGTTCCGAACAACTGACAGGCCGATACCGTCCGACGGACTGTTAATCAGTGGGCCCCTTAATCAATAGATAGATATACTTACCTATACTTAGTTTAGCAAACGAATTTGGAAAAAAATGTGCCGCCATTATCATTGGGAAATTTAGTAGCATACCTATCAATCATTTATTGTACCGTACAACCACCCAACTATAATATAGGTATCACTGGTCCAAAATCTCCCGGCTATGGTCCAAAATTAACTCTAATACTTATCTTTGTTTAGGGTGTGACTTTTTTATGTTGAATGATGAGGCAATCATAAATGAGAGAAATAACTCCAACAAAACAAAAAAGAATTTTGGATCATAGTTGAAGTATTTGACTATAATATAATTATGGTTGGTTGGCTTTACGGTAATTAAAAAAAATACTAGCTTTAGGTACCCCTATTACCTAGCTATTCATAGATAAGTACCTACCTATAGTAATAAGTTTCGCGATTATTGTAGCATTCTATCAGTACACTTTTTGATATAAACACTTGAGAGGTTATTTTATTTTATTTCAAACAGTACGTTTTCTTTTATTTTCATTTTATGTTTCTATTCTTGGTCATATTTAGAAGCGCAATTACACACTTAACATTTTATTGAATTCGTGAGAAAATGAAAGTAAAGTAGTTTCCTCTAACTGGGTTTATAGTTTGGTACTTGGTTTACTTTTATAATTATAACTAATGTTTATTACAAAATATTTTAATTGCATGTTTTTTTATGAATTATAAAGTTTTAGGGCGTTTATTTGCTATTATGAAAGTATCTATTTTTGTGAGCTTTTCACGTCTTACTTTAGAATAAAAGTAAAATCAAAGAGATTAGCATAAAGAAGTAGTTTTTTAAATGTTAACACTCATTTAAACTTTTGTAGTTTTCAGATTAAGATGTCAAAACCTTTAAAAAATAGGTTAACTCGTATTGTGTGAGATACTGATAGTTTCGATGCGCGCTTTTAATTTACTTAAATGATCTCTTGTTACCAATAATATCAACAAAGAAAACATGTTAAATTCTCACACAGCCACATTAGCATTTAATTTGTATAACCATGCTCACTCAACCAAACGCCATTGCATCAGTCTACATACAGAAGTCGATTCTATTGTAGAATCGATTATCTTATCAATGTATCAATCGATTGCATCTAATCGAAGACACATTGGGAACGACTCGGATTGCATCGAGTAATGACTTATTGAAGTGCTTATTAATTAGCCACACATGAATAAACATTACTATTGTAATTGCTCGGCAATAGGTACTCATTTAGTCATTCCGTATCATGATTGAAACGCGAGAAATTAAAAAGTAACGAATGGTGTCTATGAAAAACTTTTTTAAATTGGCAAGTTGCAGTTTCCCACAGTGGAAAAAGGCGGCAATAAAAAAAAATATAGGCGTGAAGGGTTGTTTTAAGATTTTTCACAATTTACAATTTGTGTCAAATGTCAATGTTCATACCAAAGTCAAGTCAATATTTTGATGTGGTTTTCATTACAATACCTATGTATATGTATAGGTACCTACGAAGTTACTAGTCACCATTAACACCTTTGCATGGATCGTGTATTGCATTGCAACAGTATACCTACAAACGACGTCAAAATATTGTGTCATTCGTATGACAAATGTAGCTATTTTTAAATACCTACTTAGGTGTAGGCGTAGTAGGTAACACAGACGTCATGCCCGCAAGTTAGCATGGAACGATTAATTGCAGTATTTAGCGTAAGCATTGTAATTACAACGGTAAGAGGTGTTTATACTGTTTATCCACGTACTAGTAACGACGTCAGACTTTGTAGTTGGTAGTTTTTATTCGACTAAAATAATTTTTTTTTCCTTAGTCACTTTTAAGACTGCGTCGTGCAAAATCAGCGAAAAAGGCAGTCACCGTTTAGTCGCTAGCGTCCACATCGCTTGATAAAAAAAATTATAATAAATATCATTATTATCCCAAAGAGTGTGTTTACAACGAATCACCCTTGAAAATTTGAAATCTTTTACAATATAATAAATACACTCATGCAAAGTTGTACCTAAAACGTGATGAACGAGTGTCAGCGTTTAGTAAAATTTGTATAAAAAAATCGATGCTCATGCTACAAAATCGAGTGATTTCGAAAGCCAGATAACTAGACTACAACGAATCAGGCTTTTCCTATTTTTCCTCTTAAAGGCTACAGAGAAATTCAATCGTAAACGTAAACTTTCGTAAAATTTCCATACATCCGCCATATCTGTCAAAATCTCCTTCTCCTCAGATGCCCGCTGTGGGCCGTTGGAAGCGGACGCGTACATGCTTTTTCCAAATTGACAGTTCAATTTGGCATATATATTGACAGAAATTCATGTCCGTATACGAATGATGATACCAGTGAAAAACTGTGTTCAAAATAAATAGGGTAAATGAATAATGTCACACGGAGATCCAGAGTCATTAAAATTTTGATTTGTTTTTATTCATAAGTCATAATACTTTAAAAATATAACAAATTATTTAAAATATATACAAACACAACCAAATCAGCGTAATTAGTTTCTTCCTAATTCACTAAAAATTAAAAAAGTTTGAAGATTTGTTTTATCTTATTGGAATAAATTTTCATTGTGCTGGCATTCATATTACGTCATTTTAAAAACATATATGACATAATGTCAATATACTAGATAGACAATTTATCAACATTTCTTCACATTTTAACGTAAACAATATAAATTATTAAAATTTTATTTATGAAGACGAAGCAATGTTGTTCGCATAATATCAGCAATAAATTTTTTAGTTTCAACCAGTTTTGTTGCTATTCTGAGAGCTATCACGTGCTTTGAAAGTTAATTCAATGATATATCATCAAGAAATTGAAACCAAGACTCGACCTGCAGTCTCAGCGAGTTTTTGTGGCTATGTTATCAGTTGAAAGAACGATATTTCCATCGCAGTGGTATGGTTTACGAGTACCTATATTGGTTTCATGTGACGATGTTTATATAAATGTATCTATCAAATAACAACGTGCTTTTATTTCATTGATATTCGGTGCAAAACGATAACTCAGTAACGAAAAATAATTACTTATCAGAAATGCCTTAAAGTTTTTTCAGTGAACGTTTATTTATAGGTATTTATGAGGTCTTATGTCTTATCAGCGTGGCTTTGGCCTTTGGACATTTTTGTAATGCTTTGTAATAAGGTAGGTGAGGTATCTATATCCCTCATTTAATAACCTTTTTTTGAATGAATTACAATTTAATTATTTAAATAAATAAGTGGTCTACAAACATACATATCCGCTCGGTCCGCTAAAATAATTTAAGTGCCCTACATAATAGGTATATTTAAGATTAACAATCAGTAAACATCATTAATTACGCTCAAATGCTTGTTTCAGTACAAATTGGCTGAAATACTTCCGACATAAAACCTAAAGGTATAAAAGTACAATTTGCTAAGTAAACTGTCAATCTACATTAATTATAATAGATAGACTCTTAGAAGTCAGCTTACTGAAGATTATGAACAACATATAAGTACTTTCTAAATAAAATACAATTTGTTTTTCCATGACTCATGTAGGCCGTATTTTACTATAAACCATTTTAAATTGAAGATGAAATTAATTCATGATGAAAGCTAATAAGGCCCGGTAATATTTTCTGTTATTCTTGAACTTCTGTTCAAGTCAGTGTTCAACTGTCAGTGCAAGTAACAAGGCCCGGTTCCGAACCAACATGGTATGGTTTTTAGGGTTCCGTACCCAAAGGGTAAAACGGGACCCTATTACTAAGACTTCGCTGTCCGTCCGTCCGTCCGTCCGTCTGTCTGTCACCAGGCTGTATCTCACGAACCGTGATAGCCAGTGACAGTTGAAATTTTCACAGATGATATATTTCTGTTGCCGCTATAACAACAAATACTAAAAACAGAATAAAATAAAGATTTAAATGGGGCTCCCATACAACAAACGTGATTTTAGACCAAAGTTATGCACGGGAGTGGTCAGTACTTGGATGGGTGACCGTTTTTTTTTTGCTTTTTTTTTGTTTTCTTTTTGCATTATGGTACGGAACCCTTCGTGCGCGAGTCCGACTCGCATTTGCCCGGTTTTTTTTATAAAACGTGTATTTTTCAAAAGCGCTGGAATATTTATATAACTATTTTGGTATATGAAGAAACATGAACAAATGAGAAATCTATATTGAATTGATTTGTTAATAATATCCTGATTATTAATAGAACTATTTCAGTTAAAATAAAGGTGGGCCTTATATGCTTCACCTGACCTTATTCGTCCACATTTAGATCCTATAGCTATATTTGGTCACTTTGGCCGTCACTATCTATTTGATGCCGATTGTACTAACAATTAAAAGTACAGCTCATATGGACTTTTACCTGTACTGAAACTTAAGCATTTGAGCGTAATTAAAGATGTTCACTGATTATTAACATTACGTGTTAAAGAACCGTGTCCCGATGGTGCGTCCATTAATGAATCGCATACTAACGGATAGAGGTTTACGAGTACATTCACGGAAAAATGATTATAGGCAACCCAATACTAGTGGCTTAGTTGCCGTTTATATATCGTTTGTGTCGAGCAAAATCAGCGGAAAAGGCAGTCACCGTTTAGTCGCTAGCGTTCACATCTCTTGATAAAAAAAATTATAATAAATGTCATTATTATCCCAAAGAGTGTGTTTACAACAAATCACCCTTGAAAATCTGAAATCTTTTACAATATAATAAATACACTTATGCAAAGTTGTACCTAAAATGAGATGAACGAGTGTCAGCGTTTAGTAAAATTTATATAAAAAAATCGATGCTCAAGCTATAAAACCGAGTGATTTCGAAAGCCAGATAACTAGACTACAACGAATCAGGCTTTTCCTATTTTTCCTCTTAAAGGCAACAGAGAAATTTAAGGTTAAAGTTAGGTGAGGAATATAAGGCCCGACGGGTAACAAGGCCCAGCATTCAAGAATAGTAGTTAAAATAACAATTAAATAGCTGTAAGCAGTACTGTAAAATACTGATAAGTGTTTGAGGCTTCCTCACTGAGGAGATTTTGTAATGTCATGACCGAACTGGACCAAACGTTGGAATGTTATGATAAGTCTTGTCATTCATGATAGTGTCGGGCCCGTATAAAGTAGTATGAACGACAGCCCAACTCTGTAGGTTTATAACATTAAAAATGTTTATCAGATCGTTTTCGTGGGAGACTGTACATTTTCAAAAGTTACAACGATAACAAAAGGCAGTGGTATTCAAAGATGCAGGAGTTTGCGGAGCATCGTAAGGTAGGTAAGGTATTAATATTAACACAATTATCGTTACGAAACACAAACTAAGCTTTTGCGATGTAGTACAATTTAAATCAATTCTAAAAGTGAAGTTTGTATAGGTATGTATATTCTTTTGAGAATAAATTGTCTTATACCTGGAATCGATTGTTTTAGTAAGTTAGGTAACAAACACTCTATATTACAATCTTGTACCTATTACAAATGCAAAGTATAGATCGTGTCATTCACGAAAACGCGTGCCTTGACTTGTATTGCCATGTTATTAAAGGTTAGATTTACCAAATCAGCGCGTCATCGTGGATCACATGAAACTATAAAACAAAATGCCAACAATCAAATGAATCTAGGCCTTTATTTACTATACAGGGTGGAAAGATAAGTCGGGCCCTGGAGGGAAATTACCTTAATTATACCTTATTTTTTAAAAGAAACAAAACTGCATTCAAAGATTTTCTAAAACTCGCTTGCCTCGCCCGGGACTCGAACCGACTAAAAATTCCAAAAAATAAAAACTCGCAAGTTTATTCTACTAGTCGATACAGTTAATGTTAATGATAACATTTCTCCAAGAAACATTAGGTCTTACACTCGTCTGTCGTACAAAATATCCATAAAATCTAATATTTAGTACTTAAGATTTCGTTTAACAAGCCAAATTGAATAAAAAAAGAAAAATACTTTTAATGCAGTTTTGTTTCTTTTTAAAAATAAAGGAATGTCTCCTTTAAGTAAAATGAGCCAGCTTAAGGATTTAAGGCTCCCTCCAGGGCCCGACTTATCTTTCCACCCTGTATACCATTTTAAATTTAAGGCGTAATTAATTCCAGATAAAGGATAATAAGGCCTAAAGGGAAATTTTGGAGGCCTTATTACCCACGAACAATGTATGTGAACTGAATAGGATAAAAAGGAACTAGATTATAACATATTGTTCTCATGTTTAGCACAGTGTAATAAATAAATATTTTTTTATAACAAAAACGATCGTTATATGATAAGTACCTACACGCTGAAATGTATGTACATTTTACCTGTGTGAAAATTGTATAATTGAGATAAATAAACTAAATTATACTTACTATATTCTCTGTTATTCTTGAACTTGTACTTGGGCTAAAAAGGCCCTCTGTCTGTGCGGGTGACAAGGCCCGGCCCCGGGCCTTATTGAACGTGAGACGAAATAGTAAATTTAATTATTTTTATATAGGTAATTATGAGTTCTTTGAGTTCCCGATAAGCATCACTTACTGACTTACAAAAGTATAAATGTAGTACATATAGATGGTCAAGCAAATCTTGTCAGTAGAAAAAGGCGCGAAATTTAAATTTTCTATGAGACGCTATCCCTTCGCGCCTACATTTTTCAAATTTGCCGCCTTTTTCTACTGACAAGATCTGCTTGACCAAGTATATGTAGTACCTGAATTTTATTAGAGGTTTTTAAAGCCTTATTATCAATTAAGTTATAAGTGAAATATAATAAGCGTCTTTAGTTGTAAAAAAATATTACAAGCCCTATAACTAATGAGGGGATCATTTTAGATATAGTCCACTTTTTTCGATTCGTAAACCTTATTACAAAAGGCATAAGGTCCACCGATGGACAGTTAAGAGCATCGCCGTTTGTACCTATCTTAATACAAATAAAAGTCTTCTTAAGTCAAATCTTTCACTATCGGCCTCATCTCAAAACTCAAAGTCGCTCAACGAGCTATGGAGAGGGCTATGCTCGGAGTTTCTCTACGTGATCGAATCAGAAATGAGGAGATCCGTAGACGAACTAAAGTCACCGACATAGCCCACCGGATTAGCAAGCTGAAGTGACAATGGGCAGGCCACATTGCACGCAGAGAAGATGGCCGATGGGGTCGAAAAGTGCTCGAGTGGAGACCACGGACTAGCAAGCGCAGCGTAGGACGTCCACCCACAAGATGGACAGACGATCTTGTTAAGGTCGCCGGAAGACGCTGGATGCGGGTCGCTTCCAACCGGCACGTATGGAGGTCCAAGGGGGAGGCCTATGTTCAGCAGTGGACGTCTTATGGCTGAGATGATGATGATGATGAATACAAATAAAAGTCAACAACGAAAATAATTAATTACCTAATACGTCACATACCTATGACATGACATGAACAAACAAGGAAAGCTATATATAAAAAGTGATTTTTCTCTGTCTTCTCACAAAGGAAAGCTTTGACAGTTTAAATTCCTCAAAGAAGGTCCGTAGTTAACACTAAACTCGAAACAGAACCTTTAAAAAAACATTAGGGGTCACTGACCTGTCCCAGTAAATTGAGGTAGTGTGTGTGAGCTGCGTTTGTGTGTGAAATGGGGTAATTTGACAGAATCTGAAAATTTACCCTCCTCGACGCCCTCTTAAGGTTTGGACACATGTACCTATGTCTAAAGTTAACCAGTGTAGTGTTTCTTGTGACAATTGTCATAAACTTAGCAAGAGAAATATCTGTTTTATTCCGATATATTAAAGTTTTTTTTAATAGTTCAATGATGGTGGCAAACAGGAATACGGCCCGCCCAATGGCAAGCGGTAACCGTAGCCCATGGATGCCTGTGACGTCAGCAACAGTGATGTTTTACAATTGTCGCACCTGTCACCCTGGTGAAATTGGGGCCAGCTGTATGCAAGTCAAAATTATAGGGATGTTTCCTGTACTTAAAATAAATAATTTCAAACCGTGCACGAAATATAGCACCAGATGATTATTAGAAAAACATAGATAGCAGCTATTTTTAAACACAATTTGTATTTAATAAATCGGATTGAAATATAAAAAGTAGGTGAGTTTACTGTGACGTCACTATATTAGTTTCATATAAATTCCATATTAGCAAATCGTTTTGACAGTTCTAAAAAAGAAGCTGATTTGGCTAGTAGGAGTAGTTTGAGTAGTAGCTACAACTACATAGCCTATTATTAATTTAATACTAAAATCTCTTTTGGTAAAAAATGAAGATGACATTTTAAAAAACCGGGTAAGTGCGAGTCGGACTCGCGCACGAAGGGTTCCGTACCATAATACAAAAAAAAACAAAAAAGAAGCAAAAATAAAAACGGTCACCCATCCAAGTACTGACCACTCCCGACGTTGCTTAACTTTGGTCAAAAATCACGTTTGTTGTATGGGAGCCCCATTTAAATCTTTATTTTATTCTGTTTTTAGTATTTGTTGTTATAGCGGCAACAGAAATACATCATCTGTGAAAATTTCAACTGTCTAGCTATCACGGTTCGTGAGATACAGCCTGGTGACAGACGGACGGACGGACGGACGGACAGACAGCGAAGTCTTAGTAATAGGGTCCCGTTTTACCCTTTGGGTACGGAACCCTAAAAAGCATTTCAGAGGGCCTATTGCGAACTACTTCGGTTTTAGTTCGTCGCTAGGCTCTCTAATATCGCTCGACTAGGTAAAGGTATGCTAGAGTGATAGAAAGGCGGATAACGAAATTTTGACTCTGGATTTTCGTGGTAGGCCCCTTAGGTAGGTATTTACTATTTAATTTAATTATATTTTTTCCGAATACTTGGTATACTTTACGGTAAAAATGTCAAACCATCGTACATCGACAAACGCCAGACGAATAGAAAAAAAAATGTATTGGGATGACAGATGCTACGAAAAGTCACGTGAGTATTTCCATACATTATTTAAGTTTCGATTGGCGTTTTCTATAGAGATACAACGGATAGTTGTTTGGCCGGATACCGGATACGGGATACCGGGTATTCGGCCTGCCTGACTATCGGCCGAATAGCCGGTTTCCGGCCGCCGAATATTCGGCCAGCGAAACTATACCTACATTACGGTTTTTCAGGTGCGCATTCTGCAGGTTTGACCAGCCGGCCTAGCCAAGGTTACAATCGCTATCGCTTCGACAACGAAAAGCATTCTGTCTCTCTATCACTCTTCCATATTAGTGTGACAGTGACAGTTGCGTTTCGATCGCTACGGAGCGTAAGCGATTGGCATCTTGGCTACGCGGCCTGTTTCCTAGTAAACGTTCGCGCGGACTCATTTCTAGGTTCGAAATGAGTGCGCGTGCAAGTCAGTGAAATGATTAAATTGTTTTAAAATAATAAACAAGTACGATTATGACCGTGTCTGTTTCTTAAATCCAATTTGTTTACTCCGAAATCAAGCAATGTTACTATCCGGTATTCTGCCGGATAGTAGGTCACTATCCGGTATCCGGCCAGATAGTAAAATAATGGCCGGATAGGCCGGATACCGGATATCCGGTGAGTTTTCTATCAACAATTGTCATCTTGGCTAGGCTCCCAGTGTTACGTTCTATAGAATTAGTAATGCACCACATTTCCACCTCGTTATCGACATACATGGAAGATCAAGAAAATGACCCATGTATTGTTACATAACGTAACGTAATAGGGGAGAAAGCGTTACGATAAACTGGACAGACTTGAAAATGGGAGCAAAAAGTAGGCAGGTTCTATTACAAGTGTAAGTGATCCTTATGTAATGTAAGTTTAGTTGAAGATACTGAGGATGTTCTTTTTTATATGATCAGTGACTGACCTAAACTAGTTTTGCCACATGGGAAGTGGCAAGGCAAAATAATATGAATAAATGTTTTAATTTTTTTTAAGATACTGAAAACTTTTTAATTTGTTCAGTGACGGACGTAAACTAGTTTCGCTAAATTAAGATGTATCTGCAATCAGAATGTTTGAAAAAAAAATTATAACATGTTTCTGGATTTTTTTTGGGTTATCCCGCTCATGTTAATAATTGACAACAAAAAATTAATTGATGTTGTTTAAAGTAAAATGTATAGGTTCATATTTTTTCTTGTTTGACCATTTAAGAAGACTAGAATTTCGTAAAACTTCTTATTAATTTTAGCTTATAAAGATAAGAATTATTAGTTAATAATATGAAGTGGGTAGACGCCAATTCTTGGGAGTTGCCAAGCGGACCCCAGGCTCCCATGGGCCGTGGCAAAATGGCGATGCCAGGACAACGCGAGGAAGATGAATATGAAGTGGGTTAAGCTTATTTAAATACACAAATACATTACACGATAAATCTAACCTAAAATATTCATATCCATATAAAAATATGGGAAGGAACTGAAATTACCCTCAGCTATTGCAAAGGCACATTTTCATAGCGCACAATGCAATTCAGTTCGTTTATTACTAGCATGCAACAATACAAACTGATCAATATACTGACGTCAACACGCATACAAAACATACCAAAGACAACTAAATATTAAAAACTGGCAGCAGTTCTTAACATTATGCTTAGAAATAGGCGCATAATGAAGGATAATAATGATGGAAATTTTCGCCGCAAATGGGTAAGTCTCGGTAGCCCAGTTGGTAGAGCGGCGAGCTGCACTGGTATCTCGGAGTCGCTATAGCTCGTCTCGGCCGAGACTGTGAATTTTTTTGACTTTTTTTTATTTCTAAGAATTGTGGTATAAATTGCTTAACATAGTTGTAAATGGCGTCACATTATAATATATATTTATTTTTGTTTATTTTAAATAGTATGGTTCAATTTGAAGATGCGCTCAAATTGCTTTTTAAAACTATACTTCGTTTTTTTAGCATTAGAAAACGACTACGTGTCTTACTAGTCTTTTAATTGAAAAACTCTTTTTAAAAATCAGTGTTAACTACGAGTATTACTTATGAAAGCAAAATAATTGTAATTAATCGTATATAATTCATAATTGTTAAATATTTGCCGTGACTTATTTTTCAAAAGTGTTTTTCAATAAAAAGACACGTGAAGATTGTTTACCTTTTTTCTAAAGGTACCATTCCATTTCCAACCGCAGCTGCAATACTGCTCCGACATTACTGCAGCGGCCTGAAAGCGTCGGTGTTATTGTCAATTTCCATAGTAAAATGAATGACGATCCCGACTGCACGTAAAAAACGAACTATATTCCTTAAATGGTTTCTGTGACTTCGCTCAATGGGACATCTAAAGAGGGACACGGGATAAAGGGATTGACTGTCTTTACTTTACACATATCTCAGGTAACAACACACATTGTGGTCTGCCACAATGTTGTTTTGACAATTGACGTATGTAGGTTTACGCGCGACGACTGAAAGGTGTGCCCACAAAAGATGTTTGCTCGTGACATCATTTTATTGTGCAATCGACCCGTTCCTTTTATTCTGTATTTGATTAATATTTACTAGATTCTAGCGGCGACTTCGTCAGTGGAGAATGATGATTTTCTTGATAAATAACTATAAACTTAAAAAAATATATATAATATATTCTATACGCTAATCATCAGATTTTAACCGTTAAATGCCAAAAATGCTGAACATAATTTTGGAAAAGAGCTGATATATTTTAAACTGCTGGATCGATTTATCAAACTTAGCTTAAAAATTACCGCAAGAAAACTCGCTTTCACGTTGAAAAACCGCATCGAAATCGATCCATCTCTTTGAGAGCTACAATGCCACAGATATTGGCGTCAAACGATATAACACCCCTCTTTATTGCGTCGAGGGTTTGAACACCTAATAAACCAGTCCTATACTTTCTTCCCGTCCTATTTTGTCCCCGGGACGCAAACTATTTCCATGTTAAATTTAATCTACGTCGGTTAAGCGGTTTAATTGTAAAGAGGTAACAAATACATTTAAATAGACAGAATAAACGTATAATTTTTAGCAGTAAACTTATTTTGACACCATCAATGAATTTTGCTAGAACAGCAATATAGGAATTAAACTTTCTTTGCACATGCTAGCAGTTTTCCAACGCTGTTTTCCTTCACCGAAACAGACTGATTAAAGGATGATTCACGCTAGACCGGACCGAAGCGTCCGACATGTCATTTTCTATGACGGGTCATCGGTGATCACGTGGTGCTTTCCATAGAAAACCCCGCCCCCGGCCCGGCCCCGGCCCGGTCTAGAGTAATGATATGGATTAGGTAGGTACATATAAGTTTTAAAATAATTAGTCCTAACCGGTTTTCAAAACTCAAACATTTATTTAGCAAATAGACCACAAGGGCACTTTTAAACGTCAACATGGAATTTACATTTTCGATGCATGACCTGTGATTTTTCATTACCGCTCGGCTTATCAATGTTTGTATGTCATTACATGACATAACTTGTGAAAAGCCATCTACAGTAGTCTCTTATTAGCAGAATAATCAACCATATAACCTGTATAAGGCATGTAGTTATGTCTTGTCAACGTATTGACCGTTATTTCATAACTACAAAGTGAAATTTGATGTCATCGTTTTTGCAACATTATTGTATTGAAATTAAGTCGCTACTTTATGTTTGGAAATTATCGTGTTGTGGACGATAGTGGTTTTTGACATCACAATGAAGTTACGTGACTGATTTTGTGTTAGATTGACGGTTTACAAGATTTATGTGACAGATCGTTACGTCTACATAGATCGTTAGACATTGGGTTGTGCCTACCTACTTTCCAAAATAATCGTGTTGTATTTTTGATACGTGTAGTGAATATTTTTGTCCATTTTCACAAAACAGTAAATAATCCGTCATCAATGTAGCTTACCCACTTTTAAAAATAAAATCCGTAACATTTTCTGTCTGAGCTATTTACGTTTACACTTACCAATTTTCGAAAACGCTTTTTGTTTAGTTTAAATAGTTAAATATTTAGTTTCCTTTAGTTTAAGACTTAGTTTAATTACTAGATAATGTAACTGTTTTTAGATTTAAAATTATACTGCTGTTTATTTCACCTTCTTGTCCATAATCTAGCGTAGAAATGACATCATTACTCTAGCGTTATAATTTTGTTTATATCCTTCTATGCACACATATTTAGAGTTTGAACTATCTGAATAGATCTGAACTATATCTAAGCTAATTTTATATGTATTCCTGTAATTGTCTATGTAACTTGTTTTGTGAGGTGTAGGTACTTACAATTATTTAAGTTATCCAGGCTAGGGGATACTGGGATAGGCAGATCGAAATGCTTGGTAATAAACGACTTTGTCCCTTTGCTTAAATGCTTCGATCATTGTAAATGTTTTGCTTGTTTAGCTGTTTTTAAGCTGACTATACTTAAGTGAATAGGGTTAATAAGATGACTAAAACTTAATTTTGTATTCCCGCGTATCTTTAAGGAAGCTCTTTAGATGCATATCGCGGCCTATTATGACGAATTTATGAATGTAATTGCCTGTTGAGTAGTTGTTTTACATCAGGAAGTACATAATAATAAAGTTTAAGGCCTTTGGCGGTAACGCGTCTCAACTAACATAAGATTTGGGATTTAGTTTAATTTATCTTTTTGTGAGCATTATGGGCACTTTTGCACCGGAAGCGAACGGGTTTTGACTATTATTTTGACTATGTAATTATTTGTAAAAAACCGGGCAAGTGCGAGTCGGACTCGCGCACGAAGGGTTCCGTACCATAATGCAAAAAAAAAACAAAAAAAAACGGTCACCCATCCAAGTACTGACCACTCCCGACGTTGCTTAACTTTGGTCAAAAATCACGTTTGTTGTATTTAAATTTATTTAAATATTTAAGCCCCATTTAAATCTTTATTTTATTCTGTTTTTAGTATTTGTTGTTATAGCGGCAACAGAAATACAGCATCTGTGAAAATTTCAACTGTCTAGCTATCACGGTTCGTGAGATACAGCCTGGTGACAGACGGACGGACGGACGGACGGACGGACAGCGAAGTCTTAGTAATAGGGTCCCGTTTTACCCTTTGGGTACGGAACCCTAAAAACTATATTAATGTCACTTTTTATGCAATAAACTTGATTTATTTATATTTATCTTGTATTTATATTGTTTGAGAATATCGGGTTTGAGTGTGATAATTATTTGGCATTTATTGTACAAACTGTCACTTCTGTATTTGTAGTTGCTCGTTAGCACGTGCACATCTCTCGCTTGCCTAGGCGCGACTGAAGTACATTGTGTACAATTGTCACAAGTGCTTCAATTTTGGAGCGCGTATAACCTATCTATAGTTATAATATCATTGTCTGTAATCGAGTTTATTGTATTAGCGTTTCTCCGCGTATTGTTTGAGTTTTGAGGTGGAACGAAGTCAGCCATTTCTAGGCCTGACGTCATTAATTGATACCATTGTTTGTTGCAATTTGTGCCAAACGAATGTTGTTATGTAGCATGGGATTTCCCTTGTAATGAGTAATATGTAGGCTAATTTATATTCCTAAAATAATACGGGAGGGTAAAACACTTTCAGTTCACTTGCATCATTAACAGGCAATTTTTGTCTTTGTTAGATACAAATATTTAGGTAACCATGATTTACACAGTGCAGGTTTCTTTGAAAGGAGCAATATATCCATTTTTCCATTCCATCCAAGGCACATTCAAGAAATTATTTCGTGAACGGATGTGTAGCGTCTGTAGCGACCGTAGCGTGGTACAAGAGGCGCAACATGCATCGCTATGGGCAGTGCAGAAAATTTCTATCTAAATTAATAGTACATTGTGCAACATGGGGCGTAAGTTGAATATTGCAAACGAGAGTAAGTTAAATCGCGACGGCTTGCCGGAGCGATTTATAGAATCGAGTTTGCAATATTATTACGCCCCGAATTACAATGTTTTTCATCACACTTGCGATACAAAAATTAAGTATAAAGACAAAAAACTGTTAATTATGGCACTAAAAACTTCATAACTCCCTAGGGAGAATGCTTTTTGAATAACTCCCGCTAAACTGCGTGCAATTTCACATTTACTGAGCGAGTGTGATGAAAATGTATGACTCCCCAAGGGCCCTCGGACATCAGCCATACCATATCAAATTAAACTGTTCTTCAACATTATAATAACCGCAAAACATATATGAGACATTGTTTAAACAACATGTTTTTCGGTATTATTAATCGCACAAATTAAAATATAACGGCGTTATTTGTACCAAAACTTGTTGTGATGATTTCGCTCATTAACTTATTTTCCGTCGTCACCAAAACCAGTATGAGAGGCGTTATTTTTCTTATTTAAGTTAAGCTACAGTTAAACCAAGCTAAGTTTGCAGCTATTAAAAAAAACCGGGCAAGTGCGAGTCGGACTCGCGGACGAAGGGTTCCATAATGCAAAAAAAAAACAAAAAAAAACGGTCACCCATCCAAGTACTGACCTCTCCCGACGTTGCTTAACTTTGGTCAAAAATCACGTTTGTTGTATGGGAGCCCCATTTAAATCTTTATTTTGTTCTGTTTTTAGTATTTGTTGTTATAGCGACAACAGAAATACATCATCTGTGAAAATTTCAACTGTCTAGCTATCACGGTTCGTGAGATACAGCCTGGTGACAGACGGACAGACGGACGGACGGACGGACAGCGAAGTCTTAGTAATAGGGTCCCGTTTTACCCTTTGGGTACGGAACCCTAAAAAAATTAAGAAATGTTTATTGCGTTATACTCGTACAGTACAATTTGAATACAACAGGTTGAACAGTTCATTTCGATAGCACAGACTGTGAACGTGTTATTTTACGACATACTAATTTCATAGAAGTTTGACGGTTAAAATAACACTTGCACAGTCTAAGCTGTTAAAATCGCTGCCGACTTAGCTTGGTCTAACTCTAGATACAAAGTTAATCAAGCAAAAGGTGTAAAATGTCGCCAGCTTCTTGCATACTTAATTTACTTAAATTATACTTAAACCTAGACTAACCCACACGCAAACTGAATGAAAGGCAGCTTAGAAATACCATAAAGTAATTCAGTCCCGCCGCGGTCGAAGGAATGCGGTCGCCAAATGTAAACATTTCTAGAGACGGTTAGGCAAGTAAGTATCCCTACTAGACACTAGTACGGCCATCAGATATATCTGAGCGGCTGTGGTGCTCAATATATCTGAACACGCGCTCTAACGCCTTGATAACAGAGGCGTGTTCGGATATTTGTCAGCACTTTTGCCGCTCCGATATATCATATCGATATACCAATAGCAACACTGTCATTGACCATCACTGGGTCTTATAATCATTGTAATAAGGGCTACAATTGGGCAGTTAACTGTGGAACTTGCTTGCGAAATTGGTGAACCTTAAAAGATGCACAGACTGGGTTCCGATTGGAGTTCTGTTTAGTTTTTACAAGCTCTGTAAGGAAGTTGTTGATTTCTAAATTTGCACACCGTGTTTGAACTACTTCCTTATACGACCGAACTAGTATTTGCGATTTTTCTTGACAAAGCAACACTTAGGCCCACTTGCACCATTCCACTAACCAGGGGTTAAGCGGTTAAACTGTTAACCTAGTGTCAAATTGTATAGATAACCATGGCAACTCCTGGTTTAACCGGTTAACCCCGGGTTAGTGGAATGGTGCAAATGGGCCTTATTGTGGTAAATATGCAAGGGTCGTCGAATTGGTAACTGATGGGGTCAGAAAATGGTCATAGAAAATGTGTTGGCATTTTCGGAAATCGACATCGATTGAGCCTATTTTGCGTGAAACGAGGTAGTCGAGGTAGCGCTACTCTAACCACCCCAGGGCTATAACCGCGAAAATCGAAGTTCGCAAATTGCGAGGATCTTTCTCTTTTACTCTAATGACCGCGTAATTAGAGTGACAGAGAAAAATCCCCGCAATTTGCGAATTTCGGTTTTCGCGGTAGCCCCTCAGCTCCCCCACGAAACCTAGCAAAGCCTTCAGGTTGCTAACTGCCTCCTTCAATGTTCTCGGATTTTCTAGGTATTTGCTTCTGTGTACGAAAAATTATTATTTTCGTGTAAATTACAATACAGGCTGGCAATATCTTTGTTGCATTTGAAACCCATTTGAATTTTGTGAAGAAGTGGAGCTATGGACATAATTTATGAAATCGTATATATATTATTATGTACCTGCCTATACGACCTTTCAAACTTTTAAGAAAATAGCGTGCTCCCATCACCAAGGCCGGCAACGCACTTACAAGCCCTCTGGCGGTCTAGCATGAAGGCGTTCTCGCGCGCGACTCCATACTTCTAGTGCGATTTCAAGAATGGACTCGCGCGAAAGAACGCAACTCATGCTAGACCGCCTGGTGTTGCAAGTGTCAAGTCTATCAAGATCCTTAACTTATTCAACGATGATCTATGCCTCCAACAAACACAAAGCATGCCTCGCCTCGCAAACCCTATCAATGCCAGGCGTGGCTCACTTCGTGATTTCGTCGCTTTGCAACAGGTAGCTAAAAGTACATCCGTTCCACACCAATTTTGGTGGCTAGCCATAAGCCGCGCGTGGCGCTGTCGCCACCTAGCGGCCATATCCGTCCTGATCGTAACAGACGCGTTTTGTTAGAGAGTGAGTCTTCTGTACCTAGTACTATTATTTATTCTGTGGCAATGCTAATTATTTCTCGCGACTCATTCATTACGCATTGATTGGCGGCCGGTATGCGGGTGCATTTGCCTTTTGGGTCGTCGTTTAAATACGTTCCTGTTTCCGACTACTTTTCCATATCCTGACATACATTCTAACGTGACTGACAGGTCTAGAAATGTTTTCTTTTCTATTTCTGTACTGTAAATCTTTGACATGATTTTACAGTCACTGCATAAAAATAAATATGTAATAAGTGACCTACAATAGAAGAAAAGCTAACCGCTTAATTACCAACACACAAAATAAGAGAAAGGAAGTATTAAGCCAAGAAGCGTTAATATCATGCAAAATTTACATTTTCGTACAATTAAGACGTAACAATGGCCGAGCCACGGAAATGTGCATGTAGTTAGACACGCATGCAGGATGCAAGCTTCTAACAATCACTAGTAAACGGTTCTCATAGTGAGTATGTAAATATGTAGTTGATAGATGTGCGAACGGTCAAAGACTTCTCGAGTTGTGAAAAACATCTGATCTGCTGGCCTAGCCAAGGTTACAATCGCTATCGCTTTGACAACGAAAAGCATTATGTCTCTCTATCACTCTTCTTTATTAGTGTGACAGTGACAGTTGCTTTTCGATCGCTACAGAGCGTAAGCGATTGGCATCTTGGCTACGCGGCCTGACTGTCATTAGTATATCTGGGAGACCGAGCTTTTCTCGGAAAACATATAAAACCTCAATAATGAGCGTTTTCCCAAAAATAGTAGGTATACCAAATTTCATCGAAATCGTTAAAGCCTTTTCATACACTTTTTGTCGGGTAGTTGCACAAATCTCTGTTTTGACATTTTGATGGGACATCAGTTAGCCGCGCCCGCGACCAATGAAACCTGTGTCGAAACGTCGGTAAATAAAGGTACCTAATAAAATAAATTCGCGATAGACCCGTCTAAATGTGTCATATTTGTGACAATATCTTTTATATTTTGATCTCACTTCTACTTTTGTTCCAACAATACTTTCAATATCACACTACTGAGTTCAAAAAACGCAACCGTCTGTAGAGCCCATTCATGCTAAAGCTAGTTCCAACATAAAATTAAAAGCAAAATTACCTTTCTAAGTTCAACTTTTCGTAAACAATACGCGGTTACTATTAATTAAACTAAAGCCAGATGTCTCTGGGCCCAGTTTACAGCAGCATATTCACTCTTGCAAACGCAAGCGCCGATCTTAACATCCAATATACCGTGACCCTGAGCTCGGTGCCAACTATGGATAATCTGAAAGCGTTAGTACTGGTTCTCCTGTCCACGACTGGGTCGCGGTGATACGGAATGACGCTATTGTGCCTGCGCGCGCGCCGTTCTCACGGGGTGAAAGCGTGATGCGACTTAGGATGCATTCACTGTGCGGTTGCACTGACCTAAGCCTAAGGTGCTACTTTTTAGGGTTCCGTACCCTTTTAGGGTAAAAACGGGACCCTATTACTAAGACTACTGTTCGTCTGTCCGTCTGTCTGTCACCAGGCTGTATCTCATGAACAGTTGAAATTTTCACAGATGATGTATTTCTGTTGCCGCTATAACAACAAATACTAAAAATTACGGAACTCTCGGTGGGCGAGTCCGACTCGCGCTTGTCCGGTTTCTCCGGATCATGAGATACAGTCTGGTGATAGACAGACAGTGGATAGTCTTAGTAACAGGGTTCCGTTTTTACCCTTTGGGTCCGTACCCAAAAAATGATACTTACTTATTATTGATATTTGATGTTACGCTCCCAAACATATAAAACAATAGAAGTTTAGGTGGCTTGCTGACTTTAAGTCTAGGTACTGAACTACAAAGAAATATGTTTTTGGCAAAAATTTCATTTTTGGTACAAGCTTTTATCGCTGACTGTACTTTTCTTTCCACAGGCAACTAATGCTCATCGAGACAATTCTAAAAACCCCAAACACAATTAAGTTTCTTTGTTTTATGAGTTCATATGGCCACCTCTGGTCTCCATCATCAGATCAGCTCGATGACACCATAATATTGCATTGTCACCCGACTTACATATGTATGCAAAATTTCAGCTCAATCGGAAACCGGGATGTGGATCAAATTTAACTTGCAAGATTTGATTACACACTGACAACGGTCAGGTGAAACTAAATAAAAGCTTTTAAAAGAAAGTTTTTTTGTATGCGAATCTGTCGTAGGAATATTATCTTTCACATGTATTACTTATTGTCTGTATATAATTGGCAACCTACGTGCTACGTAGATTTCTAGTTACACGACAATTTAGCCTTGACTCATCAATCTCATCATAAAACCTCTATTTTAAATCTTTGGTTAATAGGAATTTCACATCAAATTCCAAGTCACTGCTATATTACAGAAAGAAATTGGAAAACAAGTTTCAAGTAATTTCTTAACTATTATCGTATGAAAGTGACTCAGCAATGTTGCCTTTACAATGAACACGCTATTCTTAGCACATTGTTACTATTTAGTAGATTAATCATACTAAAGCTAAGTAAATTTAATGTGTAATGATGTTAAATTCATTATAAAGACGTAAAAATGTTTTTAATGACGGTGTTTAATATTTACGATAGTTCATAAAAGGTTATAGATTGTTAGAAAGTTGTGGTTATTATTTAATTACGATAGTTAAATACTTATATGTATAGAAAGAACAATCTAAGCATACGTTTACTTATAGCAAAGACATATGTAACTTAGTATAAGATGAATAAAATCTAAGAAAAAAACGTGTCTCGGAAATCAAGAAAAAGTCATTCTCGGATAGATGGCGCAGACACCTTTGGCCTATGGTCGGCTAGATGGCGTGACGACACCGTTTTATATTTATCAATTTTAACACATAGATGTCAGTGAATGAACATGGGTCAAAATGATATAAAAATAATAAAATCATTTATCCATATATATATATTATTTTTTTTATAATTTTATACGTGTTTATTTTGAGTTATAGTCATGTGTCGATAGATGGCAGTAAATTTACAGTGACTACAACATTTACTATGACAGGACCCCTCTATACTATCTATTCTTTTTGCTTATAGTCAACATCATAAGATATATTAACGGCCTCCTATAGCCTAGTCGGGAGTGACCCTGCCTACGAAGCAGGAGGTCCCAGGTTCGAATCATGCATGGTATATAAGTATTTATATATTATATATATCGTCGTCTAGTACTTAAGTATTGAGATTACCGTGGGACTAGGTCGTGTGTAAAATTGTCCTACAATATTTATTTATTATAAGAGTAATTCTCTATCTTGTCTCTTCCAGCATTTATGTCAAAACAACATCAAATCATGTCGTAAAATTCTGGTTCTGTATGCCGGTTAGTCACGTCATTAATACTAAACTATACTATACTACACGTCAGTAATAATACTTCAATGGCGGCCCACTGATTAACAGTCCGCCGGCCGGTATCGGCCTGTCAGTTAGAACAAAATTTTGACAGTTCCGAACAACTGACAGGCGGATACCGTCCGGCGGACTGTTAATCAGTGGGCCCATTAAAGAGCCAACAGGAGTGGTCATTTCTCCATACAAACGTACTCCTCGTTTTCCTCCGTGGTTTTTGAAGCTAGAGCAATGATTTTTTCAACACAGATTAATATTGTCAATATCTGTGTTGGACCGTTTTGCTTTTTTTGATATTTTTGTTTTTTAAGGCGCTAGAGCCCTTCAAAAATGGTCAAAATGGCCTAATTGACTATGCCGCAATGAGAGGCGTGGCATTCAAAACTGATATCAATTAGCCAAAAAAGCAAAACGGTCTGACACAGATAATTTCATAATCATTTAGATTTCCTTTGGTTACGATTGGTTAAGTTTTGGAGGAGGAAACAGAGGAGTACGAAACCTCGATTTTTGAGATTTTTACGCAGGATTTTTCGCCTTGTCCTTATCGCACTACTTTTAGGTGCCGCTTCCGTTAGCGAGACGTATATTTACCTAATATATTTAAAACTCAGCTCCTGTTTCGTCTTAAATGCATAATATTCTCAAGTAGATCAAGTAGAAGCCAGTGTGCGCACAGCTTTCCTCGTCATATGTGGCGATAGAAAACGTCTCGACAAGTTTCCTGTCGAGATGTGCCACTATTTTATTACACTAGTAGCTCTCTACTCCGTCTAGCCATCTAGTGTTTGCATTTAGATAGGTATTTAGTTTAAATACATCGACGGATGAATAATGCCTACAAGTTATATGAGAAAGAAACAATTTTAGTGCCGATTTTTTTATTATAAGCGCAATTTCAATGTTCGAGCCGATAAAGTTTTATGTCCTAATTTCACCAAAGATGGCGCTGTTACAAACGCAAACTAGGTAACGGTAGTTCACCATAGAATATACATATCTAACTGTCAAATATAATAAACGATTGGTATCGGTAACTTTGTTAGCAATTTTATTCAAACATTCACCATGACCTAAAAAATCTTCCAGTAAGTAATGAAAAGTTATGATGTTTTCGTAGCTTAACGGGAAGTTGCAATAGTTGCATACATTTTTTTCGGGACACGTTTTGACTAAGGAGTACGTACGAATAAGGAGCTCTTCAAACAAGCCAAGTTTGATCCAAATCTAAAAAAAAATCGTTAACAAAAAGAATTATCGACCCTTTTAATGTAGTCATCTAGAAACATCTGACCTGACTGAGGGTGAGGTTAGGTATCTCTGCAGCTGTTTGTATACACCAAAAAAATATCTACTTAAAAAAAAATATAGGACCAATATGAAGCACTTACCTACTTACCTACATAAACCAAGATAAAAATTGGTTGTTCTTTCAGAAATAACTTGTAAAATAAACAGTTTTATTTTAGTAGCAATTTATTAGGATTATGTTTAGGTAATTCTATCGTGTCTCGGGATCATCTGTCAAATTAAGCGTCTGACAGGCGACTTTATCACTTGTCACTGGCCACTACAAAACCGGACATCGGCTATTGTGGTCCATTATAATACATTACGTAATATCCATATATTAAATCCGAGGGACCCGATTTGAAACGAGCTAGGTAACTATGTGGCAGATGATTCTTTTGATTAGGTACTTGGCTATTGCTTTAAAAATATATATTAGGCTCTATTTATGCCGTGTTTTGGCTGGTTTGTTCTGGTGATATTTTATAGATTGTACTCATCATTAAGGGGTCTCACCATCACCAAACCTTTTGGTGCGAAAACATGTTGTTAAAAACTCAGTCGGTGCGGTACCGCAATGATTCTATGTGACGTTTTCAGTCAAAAGGTACCACATTGTCGGTTGTCGATAAGGTTGATTTCAAATTGAAGCTATATGACAATAGCGGCGTATTGACAACCGACAATACCTTTTGATTGAGAATTTAATGGCCAGTGTTGCCAACTCGGATTTTGAATAATTGCTAGACTAATGTCTAGATTATGCCAAAATTATGCCAAAGATTTTTGAAATATGCTAAAATGTCACTTGAAATTAGACACTTAAAACACATACATTTTTCAAATTTGCCGCCTTTTTCTACTCTCTAAGTCCAATAAGTCCATCTGTCCACAAAAGTCAAAATTCATATGAAAATATGAACCCCATAAGGCGATGGCGCATATTGTTGCTGCCAAGTTGGTGCAAACTTGGCTTAGACTAAATTACCTATGCTAAAAAATATGCCAGATGCTAAATGGAAAATTTTGGTGCCTAAGTGAGTGAAAATATGCCAGATCTGGGATCATTTATGCCAAGTTGGCAACACTGTTAATGGCACCTATTATGACATTTAGGCATAAATTAGCATTCCACACTTTGTTGCTCCAAAATCTGAGTAGATAGCTGTATTCTTGTCACTCAGTCTATGAGAGATGAGTATGAAGACTTCTGTTTATTGTTAGTTTTTTAATTGAGCACTGTACTTAAACGTGTGTTTAACCTAACTGTATCTCTCAGATCGCGTGCTTCACACACTAAAGATAAGGATAGGCGCAGACATACCTTGACACCAACCATTACGAACACCAAAGAGTTATTGACTGTGGAAGAGGTGTAAGGTTTAAGAAAAGTCGTGCCCTCTAAGGGCCTTACACTTACACTTATACACACTTACACCAAAGAGAATAGATAATATAGAGGGCTATTGCCAAAGGAAATTTTGTAGTCACGGTACATTTACTGCCATCTATCGACACACGATTAAAACTTAAAATAAAATTGAGAATGTATAAATTAATCAAAATATGTTTAGGGATAAATGATTTTTAATTTTTATTGTTCCATACTGACCCATGCTCTTTCACTGATATGTGTTAAAATTGTTAAATATCAAACGGTGTCAATGCCATCTAGCCGAGAATAGGCCAAAGGTAATGGCGCCATCTATTCGAGAATGACTTTTTCTTGATTACCGAGGCACGTTTTTTTCTTAGACTTTATTTATCTTATACGGAGTTATATATATATCTGCTTACACTTACATACACTTACCAGACTGATCAGCATCACTCAGCAAAAAAATTTGATAATTTCCATACCTACAGTAAAACTTAGCAAACGATCCGATCCGAGGGGCAATAGCACCAAACCGTTTGTCACCGTTAAAGCGTTTGCAATTTTTTTGTATGGGAATTTTCATACTTTACTGCCGTTTGACCTTAATCAGTCTGTTAAATGTGGTTGGTGCAACTGGGCCTAGTCTGACAGTTGAACTAGATGACGCTATTCAGCGCCATTATGATTTGTGGTAACTATACACTTTGCTGTCGCGACCATTAATATACTTTCGTTATTTTGTCTATTTTACCTCTAATAGGTACTCTAATGCAATTAAGAATATGCAAGAGCGATATAAAGATAACGATATTTCGATTTTCTATTCTGGCGGTAGGCCCTCAATTTTGAAATTCAGGGTTTCCTCGTACAGTACTCTAGGTATAGTGAAAACTACTTCAGCTCTTTAATTCGAGGCAAGAAATTTTCTTACACCTCTTCTACTAATATATCTTTGGTCACACATTATACGAGCTATTACCATTCATGTCCATATGAAATTGACTTGCCTTTGACTCATGTGTCTCAAGGTGGGAATGTCATTTTCCTTTTGGATAGGTCGAAATCCTTGGCAGTCGATCGTGACATGAACTTAGCACAGTCACGGTTAAAAATATCGATCAGTGACAAAAATTTGTACAGTTGTACAGTCGCCATCAGATATATCAGAGCGGGCAAATTTGTCACAAATATCTAAACACGCCTCTATTGCCAAGTAACTAGAGTGCGTGTTCAGATACATTTGAGGACCTCGGCTGTTCTTTTTCTATTAGTACACATACCTACAAAATGTTATATCAATTTTTTTGTTTTTGTAGTCTGTATTTGTGTGAAGTATGGGAATATTAATGTTTTATTTTTTGTTACAGGTATGGTGCCTGGAAATAATACCAATATTATACGTACATTCGTAATAATGGTTTCAGTAAGTAAATAAATAAGGTACAAGATTAAGCTAAGGTATGTTTGTAATTTTCATCTAATTTCAATTAACTATATTTTACATTTACGCATATTTTCTGAGGTTGCTATAAGTTTAATTTATAAGAAACATCTATTTACATTTTCCTTACTTGGTAACTGGTGATCCAGTTTTATATTTAAAGTTACATAAAAATGTAACTCTTAAAGACGTGTAACAAAAAATGTCACGGTCTTCTCTCTAAATGTTACCCACGCAAATACATAACCAGTGGACAATCATATTGTTATGTCCATTTTTAAGACTAGCCCATCTGTCTCAATCTCAACTATTATGTCAATCGCAAATAAACAGTAAACTAAGAAGCACTTTGCTAATTAAATATGCCTCTCTAATGCTTAATTCTTATCAAATCCAGCCTCTAGTTTTGTTATAGATAATTGTGATTTATAAAACCAAAGGAACCCAATGCAGCTTAATCAATTCAAATTATTAAAATATTGTCTTCGGTTACCGCGATAGTTACTGATGAAATAAAACTATTGAAACGGATTATATCACGTATATTGAATTCATACTACATCCCGTAAAGGGTTCGAAACGTGGGGATGTAGTATGAATTCAATATACGCGATATAGTCCGTTTCAAAATGATTAAATGATTGATATTCGATCTGTGTGTGACGGTGTCGCCGCCTTGCTGGTGGATATGTATGGGGCACATTAAATTTCTACCAATATACGTCAGTCTAAAATAGTATATAAATATTGTCCCGTGATAGCTGATATTTTTCCCACACTATGATGCATTGTCGTTGCTTGCAGTTGACTACACACTTCGCACATAGACAATATATTTAGGTACCTATTCTACTTTATATCAATAACACAAAGTCCATCGACCTTTTCCGAACGTTGTTTCAATAGCGTCACATCGCTTTCTTTGATCTCGTATCTCTTATTGACATTGTTTTACAAAAACTACCTTTATACTAAAGCTCTTAAGATTCATTTTGGCTCCAACACTAAGAATCGAGCTGTACCGTTTCTGATAGAGTTGACACGTGACGTCATTTCATATATCGCAATGGTTCCAAGTTCCAACTAGTTATCAAATTGCCTGGCAATGGGATATGGCGTGGTGGTGCGTTCACGCGGAAATGCGTCCTTATCTTACGTGATAGAAGGCATGTAAGGACCACTTAGTGTAGGTACACTTGGTGGGTTATCTGGACGCAATTCAATTTAACTGAATTGCGAATTTACAGAAGTAGGACACTGTTATAGGCTTATAAAGAAAATATATTTCTAATTATTAGGATAGGATTATTTGGTGGATTTAAGTATACAGTTTATTTTCGCCCGCTAAATAACACTTTAAGTAGGTACGTTTGTAATAGATTTCTCGAATATTTAAAGGACGCCGCGAGTGAATATAGTACAAAATAAAATTAAATAGCAATAAAAAATTTCCACCCAATAGGTAGGTACTTTATACCGTATAGAATTATGAGTTTTCGAAATAAACTGCTCGCGTGTGAGCAGAATGTTTGATAATTTGCGCGCTTCTCGATTTAAACGTTGAAGTTTTCGTGATAGACCTTTTCGATTTAGAAACTTTTCAATGATAGCCGCTATAAAAGTTTCCTAATAGTGTTGGAAACAAGTTTATACCACTCACATTACTTATGTTATTATCTACAAAGTCATCTGCTATAGAAATCTATCGAGATATCTATTTTGATTATCTTTACATTTTAGGTAAGTTGGTACTTTTGACATTAAGAGAATTTATATAGCTAATACCTTTATCTTTTGAAATATTAAATGTTATTAATGTTTTCTTTTGACTATATTTTTGAAAAATATTGTCTGGTTTTGTATGAAACATATCTAAAATAATCACTTATACGATCTAAACCTAGATGATTAATTATACGAGATATATGGTCAAATAAGGTCTAAGTACAAAGATTATCTTACCTTAAAAGTTATGTTCAAAATGTGTACTATGTGTGTAGGTTTACTGTGCGAATGCGAATGTTATTTAGAATCGGGCGTTACTGTAACATCACACCAGTAAAAAAATAGAAGTACATACATGAGTGTTTAAAATAGTTATAGTATAGGTGTTTATGTATTTACCTACAATACCTATAAATGAAGCAAACACAGCAGGTATAGAATTTCATAGTTTTATTGCTTTTACCAGGGTTTACACTTGCTTTCTTTATTGATTATTGGGCTGGTAAGAAAGTCATTATAACTCGGAAAGGAACAATTATGACTACATATAATTTTCTTCAATGACTTCAACCAACGTTGATACTTCACAATTACCTAAGCACTAAAAAGTGTAATATGACTCAACGTCGTATATACCCTTAAATAATACATTTTCTCAACCACGTTTCGCATTGCAAGTGTAATATGACTCAACGTCGTATATACCCTTAAATAATACATTTTCTCAACCACGTTTCGCATTGATTTAAGCTTAAAAAGCTTACAGAGAAACCCTAAGCTCGCAAACGGTAGACACTTCACAATCTAACTGCCGTATTCGAACTTCAAGATATTCACAAGAGACGACACGTACTAGATCCATTCTAGATACGTTATAGTTTAGATATCAACTAGTTCTCTCCTGCAGCGCAATTCGGGCAACCAATGTCACTTTTACGTTAGATAGAGTAAGATATCTATTAGATGTCAATTGGATCTCTAAGTCATATCCAGTGGAAATCGTTCAAGAGTATCTCCAGAATCGCGCAAATGTCAAATTTGACAGGTTAGATCTTAAACATATCGTTATCGTATCTTGGTGATGTCTAAAAGATATCTAATAGATGTTTATTACAAAATCCGAATCGGGCCTTAAACCATATGATTCAATAAGATAACGCCTAGCGTGCCGCCGACTCGTAAACATAGTATGGCAAGTTTAACGGGCGTCGTAACACCTACAACTTTGATGGTAACATGAACTGTGACTCAGTGAGTTATATCCGACTGGGATCTGCTAGCGACAGAAATCCACTTCGTTTTTGTCAGCTTGTAAGAATAAAAAAATATTTTAGGGAGAACTTACACAGAACGTACTAAACTATGCAAAGCTTCTAGTATGGGCAATATGGACACTAGGCGACGATATTTATTTGTACTTATGTTATTTTATTAATAAAATTTATAACGCAGCTTTACAGTGATAATAAGGCACCGCGAAACTACAAAATACAAGAAAATACATGGAAACAAAAATTCTATACAAAAAACACGACAACGTAAAAGCGTGGCTCCGTTGAGTCGTCTGGGCCGCGAACACCGAAAATCGAAGTTCGAAAAATGCGGGTATTTTTTCCTATCACTCTAATTACGCCTTCATTGCAGTAAAAGAGAAAAATCCCCGCAATTTGTGAACTTTGATTTCCGCGGTTATAGACCTTACTCGGCGTAGGATTCGGCAGGTTGCCCCGGAACCGCTGAAACAAGAGAGAAAAGTATAAAACAAAATTAAGTAAGGCTTTTAAAGATTGATGAATAAGGGGGTCAGAAACTACCACGAAACTTATATTCTCTCGTTTTGAAATCGTGGTAACCTGCTAGTGAGGCTAGTGAAATGGCTAAGTGGCGTAATTAAGAGCAAGCATATTGCACTGTGCAATGCATCCTGCGGTGCGCCGCATGCAAGCTCTCTTCGAGAACATGTTTAATTATAAGTTTCTGAAATACTGACGTTTGTGTGAGAGTAGGAACGAAATACTCATAGTGGAGCTAAGACTAAATAGCGGTATAGATAGAAAGCTTCAAGATCGAGTAAGGAATGTCGAGATCCGTCGCCGCACCAAGGTGCATGACGTGGGTTTCGTCATTACCAAACTAAAATGGAATTGGGCGGGACATGTTGCTAGGCAGAGTGATGGCAGGTGGACTAAAATGTTAACAGAATGGTGGCCGCTTTCAAATGAAAGAAGCGCCTGGCGTCCGTTGGCTCGTTGGGTGGACGACATCCGGAAGATTGCGGGTCACTGCTGGATGAGATTAGCTCAGGACCGGGACAAGTGGCGTACTAGAAGAGAGGCCTATGCTCAGCAGTGGGCGATAAAGGGCTGATATGATGATGATGATGATGATAGATGGAAACGTTTTCAATTTGTTTGGAAAATTTACAAGAATAATTAAAGGAAGCATCCATTCTGGAAATGAAACTATTTCGAACTTCCTATATCATTTTCTGCATTAAAATATTTTGGAAACTTTCTTCTTGGGTCATCAATACACATCAGATATTTCTGAAATTGTTAAAACGCGAATGTAATAAAAGTCGGATGAACGGCTTGTAAATCTTGTAATTTACCACAAAAATAGCGTTAGATTCGTGTTATATTATGTATCTCTTGAATCTCACAGTGACGTAGCTTATGTACGACTTGTACGATTACATACATGTGTATACATATATGTATAAACATTGTATAAATAAATAAGTAATAAGCAATCCGTTTTCTCGATGACATAACTCTGCTGAATATTAATCTCAGCCTCTAAAAATTAATGCCCAGCAAATATGGTTCATAATTACATGGTGAGTGCCGAGTTGTCAACACAAGCTTATCACATGTATAAACGACAAAATTACGTGATCATCGAGAGACTTTATCACGTTGTAATATGGTTGAAGATCAGATAACCGTGTCACAAATATCAAAAATAGTTGCCCGTTGATGGACCTTCCTACGTTGTAATAAGGTACAGGATGAGTTGATGGTGTCGATGGTAATGACACCTGGGCTATAACCGCGAAAATCGAAGTTCGCAAATTGCGGGCATTTTTCTCTGTCACTCTAATTACGCCTTCATTGGAGTAAAAGAGAAAAATCCCCGCAATTTGCGAATTTCGGTTTTCGCGGTAGCCCCTCTGGCTGACCGGAGTCGGGATCGAAGATCAAAGCGCCGCGTCGGTGCCGTAATGTAACGATGCGCCCTTTCACTTTCGTGCGCGTGCGACTGCGTCGTGGAGCTTTTTAATCGACTTTAAGGCGACTACTCTGAATATCTCGGACTAGGAAATATGAATTCGAAACAGTTTAAAAAAAATATATATTCTGGCAGTTTGATAATGATAACAAAAAAGTAACTAGGTACCTAAAAATAATTTGTATGAAACAATAAAAAGCCTTAAAATAGAAAATACAAACTAAAGTTAAAAACTAAGGTTAAAAATAAACTATAAATAAATTTATTTGTATGATGTGTTCACGAGTTATATTATATACCTATGAATGTTTTCTGTATATTTATGTAGTTAGTGTAAAAATATGGGTGCACACATCATACTCAAAAATATGTCCCATTGCTCAGCGAATTAAGAAGTATGGGATTATGTATTTAAGTATTTATATATTAAATATATCGTTGTCTAAATACGCGCAACACAAGCCTTCTTGAGCTTACTGTGGGGCTTAGTCAATCTGTGTAAGAATGTCTTATAATATTTATTTATTTATTTATTTTTGAGCAAGTTATATGCACCCATATTTTAACACTTCACTTTACGTAGGTACTAAAATCTTCTTCCTGGCGTTATCTCGGCATTTTGCCACGGCTCATGGGAGCCTGGGGTCCGCTTGACAACTAATCCCATGATTTGACGTAGGCACTAGTTTTTACGAAAGCGACTGCCATCTGACCTTCCAACCCAGAGGGGAAACTAGGCCTTATTGGGATTAGTCCGGTTTTCTCACGATGTTTTCCTTCACCGAAAAGCGACTGGCAAATATCAAATGATATTTCGTACATAAGTTCCGAAAAACTCATTGGTACGAGCCGGGGTTTGAACCCGCGACCTTCGGATTGAAAGTCGCACGCTCTTACCGCTAGGCCACCAGCACTGCGCTTTCGTAGGTACTAAAATGAAGTATTAAAATGTAGAAATAGTTAAACATATCTTAATGTTTTCCTGTAAGATGTTATTTAATCGTATTTATAATTGTTGTTTAGTACCAATTGTTCATTTTTGAAACCGTATATCAACGAAAGTATTTCCATCATCAGTTTTAATGCCTGTTGACTAATACGAACCATCAATCCGTAGTAGCAACAAGATACTTGGTAGAAAACCCGTGGTTCAGAGTTCAGCTCCTGACAATCAGAGGAAAGTGGCTTCGCCCTGCGCCCGCGCCGGCGGCTCTTCGTAGAAATGAAAGTACAGGACTTCCGGAATCTCAGAGAAGGGCTGACGCGCTTTCGTCAAGTGTTTTTCTATGATACATGGCAACAAATACATAGATACCTATACAAGGTTCTTCTCCCTCTCCTCTCTCCTCTGTCCGTCTGTTCGTCTGTGTGTCTGTCTTTGTGTTTGTCTGTCTGGCTGTATCTCATGAACCGTGATAGAGAATTGAAATTTTCAGGGATGATGTATTTCTGTTGCCGCTATAACAACAAATGCTAAGTAACCTCGGTGGGCGAGTCCGACTCGCACTTGTACAGTTTTTTAAGGAATTGTGTTTTGTCTTTTGTGTTGTCAAAGTGATAGATATATTATTTTGAATTATTGTTTCTATCTCACATTTTCTCGGAATATTTGCATTCTATATCGTATAAGAATCACCATGTTAATTTTGACGTAAATGCCAGTTAAATGGCGAGAATTTTAAATTTGCGCAAGAGTTCATGTCAGGTTTATGCACATGTATGCCTGTATGGGTAACGTATGGTAAAGTTTAGTAACTGCCCGTCACTAATAAGACGTAAACGCTGGCTCTTAATGTTAAGGGGTCATATCGTGATATTTGATAAAGTTGTTATCAACTATTAGTACTACTCCTTTTATATACCTACAATATGAAAGTGGTCTGAGTCTGTAAATTATTAAACTTTAAGCCGATAATTTTGATGAAATGGTCTTTAGATTTGTTTTAAATTTTCTTAGATTCAGTTTTCAAATAAATGTGCCACAAAAAATATCTTAAATATATTTAAAGGTTCTTATATATTTAAAAATAATTAGATAATTAAATTGATATTTTGATTTGCAGTTCATCAGTTTTGTTTGTGACTTAAATTTAATACACGGCTGGGCCTGCTAATAACTATAATTACATGGCGTCGAGACACTTGGTTCGTGGGGCAGAGGCGCACATATGCTCCTTAAGGAGCTTGGGAAAAGGTTGAGGGAGGCAACGGGTGACCCTCGCGCGGGCAGCTTTCTCGCACAGCGAATTGCCATCGCAATCCAGCGCGGGAACGCTGCCTGCGTGTTGGGCACCCTCCCGAGGGCACCAAATTTTGATAGATATTTTTAATTTTTAGTTTTAATTATTTTAATTGTAGTTAGTTTTAGTTTTATATTCCTATTTATGTCTTTTAGTAATTTATGTAATTTAATATTTCTTATAATGTTGTACATACATGGATACAATAAAAAATTATTCTTATAATTACATACTTACTAGAAAAATATGTACCGGGTGTGGCCTGTAACACGAGCAAATAATTAAAACATAGATTGTACTCCTCAAACGGTGACACTTTTGTTCAGCAACTTTTAAAAATTATGAAGTATTTTATTTAGAGTCCCTATTTTTCATACAAAATCAAATATTCTTCAATGGACGCCATCGCCACGCCATATCATTGTGATTGACATGGCTTGTCACGCCTTAAACATAAGAAAATTCGCAATACCTACATTGCGATAGCAATAAACTTTAAAGTGAATTAAAAATCAAACCACAAGTTATTTTTAAAAGTTGCTGAACAAATGATGGTCAGTATAAGGAGTACAGCCTACAGTTTAATTTTTTGTTCGTATTACAAGCCACACCCGGTATAATAATTTCTCTTAAATCTGGGTTTTAAAGGCATTTTTTTTATATCTCTTGCTCCGAGGCACTGCATTGGTGTTATGATACCAAAGATTTACGATGCTCGATTCCAATTCAATGCAATCGCAGAAATATTGGCCTCTTTTAATTATTTTACCGTTTCCTTGTATGGCTGTTCATTAATCAGACGAATATAGCTTTCTTGCAGCATATTGGAGTTTAATATGCCATTTTGTTTTTAAAATGGAGAAATGGAGGCTTAAAGGTGGTCGAAATAATAATAAATCTTCGCGTCTGTGATTTATATTTTTTTTGTGTTTTTCAAGTGATAAAAATAGTGAATACATAGTAAATGTAATAATAAATACATAGTAAAGGTTAAACGGCAATTCGTTGGTAGATCTAGTTGAATAGGGTAGTTGTCTGACTTAGTCAAATCAGTTTTTTATTCGATCAGTCAGTTGCAATCAGTCAGTAAAGATGACCACAGAAGAGTTCTGCCATATTATTAGGTAGGTATACTTGTATATTGTATGTCGGCAATAAAACTAACTTATCCTTGCATGCCTGCATAAATTCGTCATTCCCCACACTATAAAACAACAGTGTTTTAATACATTCTTATGCGCTTCCTTATACGTTACGGAAATTAATATAAAAAATCTTCTTTATACAATTCTGTACCAACTCAACGCAAAGCGACGCAAAGTTTGCAAGAATTGCACGCGAGTTTAGGACGTAAGTACGTATGATTTTAGTGCGATAATTGCGTGTGTAATTTACCGGATTTCAGTTATTCTTTCGAGTAGAGCGTGTTTATATAATTCAATTCAGCAAAAACAAAAACGCATCTGACTGCATACGGATCGGCACACAGACTTTATCTGAATAGACGTCGCATGTATATGTCCATTCACGAAAACTGGCGCGAATAGAATGAACAAAATGCAAACCGAGTCAGCATTTTATTGGTTTATCTTTTGCACATAGATATTTCCATTCACTCATTCATTCCACTATATTTTCTTTATTAGTCAACTATTTTGGTTAACGAACGGGCAGATTTGATCTGAAGATAAAGTGCTACATATCATTGCTATCACTGGAATATTTTAGTATTTATAATTCAAGATAAGTATATGGAATTTGTATTTACTCTGATATAACTGTACATATGGATTTTTTTTGTTCTGTTATAAATTAATTGAATTGAGTTGAATTGAATAAATAACAGGGCCAATCTAGTGCGGCCAAAAAAATAGACTTGGATTTTACCACACGCGTACTCATATTTGGACTCGTTCTCTTCTCGGATCGTTGACAGTGTTGACAGTTAACACGTAAAGTTGCATCTGCGCTGTCTACTTACATATATGTCTGTAGACCAACGTTGCAACGGTTTTTTTTCCGAAATCCTGCCACCACTTTCAATGTGAAAGTCATGATAATTATCTTAATTTGGTTGCGCAATTGTGTCGTGTCGTAAGATTTTGTTAAATACTATTCAATAGTTGTTTAACGGGTCCTTTCGGTTTTCATATAAGAGTAAGCAGGAAGTAACTATTTAATTACCTAATTCTAACTAGGCTCTGCTCGCGACTTCGTCTGTCGTAGAAATTAATAAGATTAATAACTTACAAACCCCATTTCGAAATATTATTTCATAAACAGAAATAGATGTCGTATACATATAGGTAGGTACTAAAGAAAAAGTGATGCCTAGCCTAGCCAAGATGCCAATCGTTTGCGCCTAAAGAAAACGCTAATGTATCTCCGTCGCACTAAGGAAGAGTGATAGAGAGACTTTAGCGCTACGGGCTTCGGTCCTTCGTCGGTGTCACCTTTACCATACATTTATTATGTCACCGAATAAATAATAAATAACAGATAAGAGGAAAAAATCGTTTTCACTCGAAGTTTGGCGATTTCCATCCGTCCGTCCTCCGGCCAATATTGAACCAGATAACGTGGATTTAATATAAGGCGGCGTCCATTAATCACATGAGTAAAAAACCACTGCGCTGCGTACGCGCAAGCAAATTTATAATTGCGCTGACATAATAGGCGCTAACACACAATCAAAACAGTCATACAATAACATCGGCTGAGATGCCCGCGAGCTACATTTGGGCACCTTTTACTTCGTTCGTAGACTACTAATGACTGATTCCGTAGATGGAGCATTTAAAAAAAAATTGGAGCGCGGCCGTTTATTCTAAGTTTGGGTCAAAAATGTTCAGGAAAATTGGCATCTTTCCTGTGCATAGGTAATATGCATATTTAATAGTTAATTAACGATTTCGGTAACATAATGCATAGGATTATTGCCAAATTAATATATTTCCCACCTGATTTTCATCTTTATTTCAGAGTGATAGGGTAGGTACTTTATTTAGTGCCGCAGGGGAAGTTAGTGGGTATTCTCCTCCCCTCGCCCTGAGTAACAGAGGAAATACGGGAGGAGCGAGTCCCACATACCACCCCATCCCCAACGGGCCTTCGCAGCCCGGAGGTGAGATACGTAAATGTATTTACTTTGCGAGAAAAAAAAAAGGTGCTCTATTTAGTAGGTAATCTGTGACTTCATTATTCGTTACGCCACAGAATAAATAATAGTACTAGGTACAGAAGACTCACTCTCTAACAAAACGCGTCTGTTACGATCAGCACAGATATGGCCGCTAGGTGGCGACAGCGCCACGCGCGGCTTATGGCAAACCCCAAAATTGGGGCCGAACGGATGTACTTTTAGCTACCTGTAGCAAAGCGACGAAATCGCGGAGTGAGACACGCCTGGTTACGCAAGAAACAGGAACCGCGCATATTTGGCTAACTTGCAAAAAACTAACACTTCTGTAGGCCATGACATTAAGTAAGTAAATCACATTGAGACGCTCGTTTATTGTTTTTTATGCAAAGGCAACACGTGTAGGTACCTACAGAAAGGATTACAGTAGCCTTGATGTTCACGGTTTCCATCATTTAAAAAGCTTTTCTCATGAGAGACATTAATTATGAAATTAATATCACGGATCTAAGGCGATTACATTTCATTATTTTACGACATATCAGCCGGCGTATTATGGATAGCTTTATCCATCTTTATCCACATGATAAAATAACTTCCGTCACTTTTTAACACGGTGGGATAGAAAGTGACGGACGTTTTATCACGCTGTCACGTAGATAAGAACGACCATCATATCCGTACTGGTTGCACTAGCTGTGGTCACGGAAGACTTCTCTCATTTAGATGTTCATAATTATCTTCTTCGGCGAAATCTCGGCAGATGTGAACTCGAAATGAGCAGTAGGCTGATACGTAAAAATTCGAATGAATGCCTATACTTACTTATCTTATCCCCATTGAAAAATAATATCCTTTATGGTAAAATATAGAAAAATAAGAGGAATTAAGAATGAAAAGCATTTCGCGACTATTACAAAATTTTATACCTACCTATTAATAATAGATATTTTGATTATTAGTGAGTCGAGAAGGTGATTAGTACATGATCTACATATATTCAATTGGATTTTGATTGCCAGCTATATTGCAATAATCTTCATATGAAGCAACATATGCTAATGATTTATGTTAGATATTGATATCGTACCTATAGGTACTAGTTACAGTTATAGAAATACATTCGCAGCTTGAAAAGTCTGTCTATTTTAAAACTATAATTTTTATTATAAATATTTTTAACCAAATTTTATAGTGTAACGTCTCAAAATTGATGCCAAGAAGCAGGCAAAAATTAAAAGCGTCATAACATTTTGTTTAAGGTTTGGAGGTATACATAAAGGCTCTCCAATTGTCAAAGAAATAAAAAAAGTGTAAAAATGCATGTTTTATGTGAAGTTGCTATGATTGCTGTTTAATTCTTTTTTATTCATTTGGAGATCCAACAGCTACATTATGACACTAACATTGAAATTGTAATAGATACAGGAAATCAATTATAGGAGCTCACAGGTAATGTTATAAAATAGTCGAAGGAAGTATATTAGCCCTTGCCAAGGGCCCCTTGGTAAGGGCTGGCTTCTCGCCATAGACTTTGGTCTACCTTAATATTTCGTCATAATTGACGTCAACAATGGCCTATTATAATTGTTCCTGGGACATATTTGTATTTCGTTCAATAACACGTTTGACAATATACTTAATAAAAAGTTATTTATATTTGTTGATTTGTTGAGATTATGGAATGTATGTCAGGAAGTTATGTGACAGTGATGAGTGTATTATGTGCTGCAGGCGTATGATGGTTGTCGTGTTTCACGTGCTAAAATAGACGTCACTTATTAACACTGGCGGTTGAAAGTGACAGACACTGTTATCGTGCTGTCAGGTAGAAAACTGCAACCATCATATTCTTACCGCCCACTGGTCTATCGTGGACACTAATAACTCATAATAATAAAATTAAATTGGGTTTGCAAAATGGTAATTTAAGTGTCTTATTTGTTATGTACTTACGGATATATAAAACGTGAAAAACGATCATAACTAAATTAATGTCTTCCGGTTAATGTGTTATGCTGAAATTAACTTATGTAGAATAGAATAGAATTGATTTATTCGTAAACACAAACAATCGGTACAATATATTATATACAAGAAAACACAAAATAAGATTAAAGTGCCACGAAATGGCCCCATCTCAGCATGTTGCTGGTGGCTTCCAGCGCTGATCTTCCGATGAGACCATCAAGTGAGAAGAATCACGGGAGGTAACATACAAGAAGAAAAAAAAGACAAAGAAATAACATACAGTAAACAAATAGTTAAATAAGAAAAAAGTTACACGGCAAGAAGTTACAACATGTAGATACTCACCTAAGTTAATTAGCTACCTAAGCACGGTGGACTTCTTCCTCCGACGCTAATTGCGGCTAGCGCAGTTTTTTGCAAGCACGGCGCGTAGAATTTTCTCGTTATTATGACCGAACATCGAAGAAACGTAAATCGCTCGCTCTTGCATATCCGAGCGATATATACCTAAGCAGCTACAAAAAAAAAAAGAAAAAAAAAAGATGGTGTTGTCGCCTAGTGAATAGAGTTATACATTATGCGTTTTAGGACCCAGTTTTAGTGGGACTGATACCCCACCCCTGCTACCTTAGATTAAGATTGAACCTGTCAAAATTGCCAATCCAAGTAAAGTTTCATAAGATGTCCAAGTTTTAAATATTTCTCACATTTCGTATGGGGCCACTGACTTCTGTCACACTGTCTGAGAACTATTACGTCAACAATGGCCCAAACTTTGACTTGCTTGCTTAACCTCGTGAGTTGCAACGAAATGTTCTAGATTTTTGTGTTTCGAGCTTCCTTGTTACAATAAAATTATAATTATGGTCGCATTGTTGATATGAAAATAATAATTGAATGTGGAACATGATTGTTGATTCTCACATCTAAGAACTCTTTTACATTTTTTGAGTACCTGTACCTATTTTACCTATGCCTATTTTTGTCAGTAAAGAAATTAGACACAAATCTCGTTTTTATACCTGTACTTATGTGATTTATATAGGTAGGTACCTAGTTTGAAATTGTTAAATAACAGAATCTAGTAAGAATGTAAACAGTTTATTGATATTATGGCATATTAGGAAACCATGATTAAATGTAGGTACATAATCTCTTCATTGGCAAAAAATACCAAGTGGCCCTTCTTATCAAAATACTGTTTTATAATTGATAAGCCAGACATCTTTAAGAAGATGTTTTATAATTTTTTATACCTACAAATTATTTAATAGAAAATATAATTATGACTATAAAAACAACTATATACTTATAAACAATATGGCCAGTGTTTATTAAAGACGTTGATATTTAATATAAATATGGTTAATCAGAATTAACCTTAGTTAGAATTAGGTCTCAACTTACGCAAGATAGCTAATTTAAATGTCGACATTGATGAGTACAGTGCAAAATGTTCACATTTGACGTATTGTTAGTTTTGTCCTTGAACTGCAGGTTAATAGATAAGTCATGTATGGCCCGCCATGACACATCAATACGTGTACATATACAGCGCTACAATTACAGGTACCTTTAATAATACAAATTTAATAGAAAATTCGGAGCGAATGTCACAAAAGGTCATATTACAAAAGCTTTGGTAGCTTTTTGTATTTTCAACTAATAGAATTCGATAGATTGAATTGAAGTCACCTCTACTTGTACTAGTAGAAACTTTTTTTTTGTCGACACTTAGGCACCTACTTGTATCAAAATAATAATAAAATGTACTGATTAAGGCACAAATGCATACCTAATCCTCAAAAAATATTACGGCATAAGTAAATACATATATACTAATTTCTATATAAAGTTTATTTTGTTTTAATGTTACACAATTTCCATTCAATTCAAATAAACAAGCTGGTGGGAATCAGATTCTACATCTAACCATACAGGTAAGTAATGTACAAATTGGTTCTAATCTGTATTTAATTCTAACCATACATTAAAAAACTAACATTACATAAGTCACATCTGTCAGCCAGATCTGACGGGCAATCTTTACGCATTTAGGTACCTAGCTTAATGGAAGCCTCGCCGCTGTCACCTATGGCGATAATTCGATAAACGATAGTCAGAACTATCCAAGCTATGAGTAAACCGCGTAGTGAAAACGGTCGGAAACTGCATGTAATGCGGAAAACGTTCACGCACAAACGCATAAGCGTTTACACTTTCTACGGCTGCCATATTTTGATGAAGTATTGGCAGGCTTGGCTCACTCCGCGATTTCGTGGCGTCGCAACAAGTACATCCATCCCACACCAATTTTGGTGGCTAGCCATAGGCCGCGCGTGGCGCTTACGCCACCTAGCGGTCATATCTGTCCTAATCGTAACAGACGCGTTTTGTTAGAGAGTGAATCTTCTGTACCTAGTACTATTATTTATTCTGTGGTATTGGGACAGGCAACATTGATTTGATTGTCTGTGCATTGTCAAATTCCTTTGATAACAAGATAGCAAGTTCCTTTGGCTACCTTCCGACTGCATCATCAGATCAGCTTCAGCATATTGCATTGTTATAAGAATTACGGAAGTAATCCAAACTTCAACTGAATCAGATCAGGAAGTGGTTCAAATTTAAGTTAAAAAATTTGTATCAAATCAAAGAAACACATTCTAAGCAGTGAAGCTAAATAAAAGTGTCTAATAAATAAATAAATATTATAGGACATTTTAACACAAATTTACTAAGCCCCACGGTAAGCTCAAGAAGGCTTGTGTTGTGGGTACCCAGACAACGATATATGTAATATATAAATACTTAAATACATAGAAAACAACCATGACTCAGGAACAAATATCTGTATCATCATACAAATAAATGCCCTTACCAGGATTCGAACCCGGGACCATCAGCTTTATAGGCAGGGTCACTACCCACTAGGCCAGACCGGTCGTCAAGGTCGTAATAAAAGGACGTCGCGTTTGACAGACAATATTTGACCGACTGACAAAAACTTCCTACAATTTCCTACCTTGTTGAGTATTGAAGAAACTAGTAGACAAACCATTTCTCTTTGGAAAAGGTTAATAAATTATCTGTGAATTTTGATGGTTGATTGATTGACTGTACATAGGTACATGACCGGGCATATGAATATGCCAGTTGCAATTTGCAAAGCATTCGTTTGATTATCTTTCAAGACTTATCATATACCAAACTTAGCAACCTCTAATTTTATTTCTCATTTTAACAAACAAAAATGTCAAAACGACGGATAGGGACACGATTGTCAACGGTTTGTTAGACTTGACAGACTTTCAAGAAAAACGCCATAAGTCACACTCAGTAGATAAGAAATATAAAAACACGAGAGGTTCCATTTTGGCAAAGTTTTTGTTTACTACTAAAGTTTGTATGTCGTAACAATAATAACGGCATTCTAGGCCATCTATATGACGTTATTACTATTGGCAGACCAGACGGCATCGAAATTGGGACGATATTTACAAAACTCCCTAACGACGACCAATATAAGTTTAGCCCCCAATCCCCGTGTTTGTTCCGAGTTTAGGGTTCTAATTATACTAGAAATCAATTCGAATACAGATATATTTCTTTATTAATAGAGAAGGTTGATTATAATAGACTGATTGATGCGTCTGCACGCCACATACCGAAATAGATGCGTTAAGAATAGAACGTGTCGCGACCTTAAGTGGTTTATTGGCAGGTTAAATTGTCTGATACCTACCCGTTATGTTATATCGTACGAATCGTGTTTATTATACCAAATAACTTATATGGTATAATACCTAAATACGATTCGACTGAAGCTCAACTATGCAGACATCATAGAATTTCTATTTAGATATTCGATCTTTGCTAGATTAGCTTTGCTAGATGCTAGCTAGATAATACCTGCATTCAAAATTATGTCTTTGGTTCGAAATGGTTTATTTCAAGAACAACACACAGAAAACCGCTTTCACTTGACATGTCGCCAAACATTTGACAATTTCGCGGGGCATGTGTCCCCTAATGTATCCCTTATAGTATCTAAATGCCGCGATTCTAGAGTCGGACCAAGAAAAGTCTGCAGCGGATTTGATAGTCCACGCAGGGCAAGTGTTATTTTAAACGTCAAACTTCTATGAAATTATGACGTATAAAAAACATTTGCACTGCGTGGGCTATCAAATCCGCTGCAGACTTTTATTGGTCCGACTCTATAAAATAAACTTAAAAGAGTAGACAATCACAAGCATCAACTGCACATATATTTTCAAATAGGCAATGGCCGTACTTATTAGACTGTCGGAGCAGTCAAGTCTTTAAACTGTATTATTAAAAAAACTCGGGCAAGTGCGAGTCGGACTCACGCACGAAGGGTTCCGTACCATAATGCAAAAAAAAAGGGTCACCCATTCAGTACTGACCCCGCCCGACGTTGCTTAACTTCGGTCAAAAATCACGTTTGTTGTATGGGAGCCCCACTGAAATCTTTATTTTATTCTGTTTTTAGTTTGTTGTTATAGCGGCAACAGAAATACATCTGTGAAAATTTCAATAGCTAGTATCCCGTCCCGGGTCCCGTTTTACCCTTTGGGTACGGAACCCTAAAAAAGAACCAAAAGCAATGGTGCTGAAGTGGTGCTGAATCATGTACTCGTACTAGGGATGTACCGACTAGTCGCCGACTAGTCGGGAAAGCCGACTATCCGGCCACATTTGTAGTCGGCGATTAGTCGGCGACTAGTCGGCAAAAATGGCCGATTAGTCGGCACTTTATTAGTTACAGAAAAACAGAGAAAAAAGAAATCAACAGTCAATATTTACCACATGATTTATGTCTATTTTACTAAAATACCTATTCAAGCTGCAAACGAAAACTTTTGTCCATAAATAATTGACCGTTTGATCGTTATCGTATGTTGGTGGGCTGGTTTTTTCCTCTACAGGTCGAACTCAACTGATTCTCGTGTAATTTCATGGGCAAGTTCGATAGTAAAATAATTTTATTATTAATCAGTTTTTTTTTTTATGGTGGAGCCATGGGGAACTATTACAATGTAATTGCAAAATATAGAGACTTAGACAGGGCACGTTGCTCGCAAAGACGCTGACCACAGGGGATAGTTTCTTAACTGGCGAGTACGTACGGGAAATATAGCCTTGGAAATACTCCTACAAGCTGTACTGACGGTCTGCTCAGGTTCGCAAAATAAAAGAAAGACAGAAATTGAACGAGGATTCTTGTGATAGGTCTTTGAACCTGTAGAGAACACCTTTTAGTCAAGCTAATATGATGAATAGCGCAATCAAAGGAGCAAAACTATTGTTTTTCACCAGAACTTATACGAAACTAATGATCTGGCCGACTAGCCGACTAGTCGGCCGACTAATCGGCCTTTCGAGCGCCGATTAGTCGGCTAGTCGGCTAGTCGGCCAAATCAATAGTCGGTACATCACTAACTCGTACCTATACCTAAGTCGAAATCCTAGAGTAAACATTGACATCTGGTAAACATTAATATCCTTTTCCAAAGTAGGGTTTGACGCACAAGTCAAACTCGAATGAAAGGAATGAGAACGGAAGAGTGAATCATTCGATGCGTTTTTTTAATCCGGGTGACCTATTGCCTACAGTTCCATATTTCATAGAATGGAAAGTCACTATTAATAGAGTAAAATAATAACTATGCTATTTGAGACTGTTTATAATTATATGTGTAAATTGTGTAATTGTGCAATTTTATTGTAAATGTCGGTATTTTTTCTTCTTTTTTTTTTTGAAGCAGAGGTTCTCAACTTTTATGTCATACTCCTTAGCAAATCCCTTGCAATGGTAAGAAAAACTTTGCACTTTTAATTAATTAGACGATATATTTTAAAGTAAGACACCGTAGTAAGTAAAGTACCTATTTGCTATCCATAATATGATAGGATTGCACTAACATATAGCGATTAGTACACTTAGACGTAATACATGTTAATTAATGCCAGCAGACGTCGGCAACCATCGGTATCAGTGCAAGCTTATATAATTATACCGGCTTCGACAACCGTTGGTGACGATTAGCGTGAGGCGATAATTATAATTATAAGAATGACATCTTGGCAACTGTTTAGTGACTAGGAAAAATATTTATACGATTATAACCCTTACTACAATGGTGTTAGAAACCACTTTTGTGAGAGATATAGTAGTTGTATAAAGGTATAAGTGATATGATTATAATGTCTAGAGTGGTCGTGATCAATTTGTTAATGTGGTTTGCCTTACATGTTGCACGTGCGGTTTGACACATATATCTATTATAAACATATTAAGTATAAACATAGTTTTATTTTGGACTAGTTTTTTGCCTCTGTTTTTTTTTTGTTTGTAGACCAAAGTTTCTTGAAAACTTTTACATTTCACAGATACATTATAGAAAAGTAGCATACGTGTAAGAAAAGGAAAAAGGAATAAAAAAACTGGCCTTATAAGACTGACATCAAAAATACTCAATTTAAGAAGAAATAAAAAATTATCATATATTAATTTAGATTACAAATTTTATTTCAATTGTTTGACTGACTTTTTAATTTTTTAAAACACTTAGTACTTACTAGCTTAATAATTATCTTTCCTTCTACTTCCACTTAATTCAGACACACAAACAACTCAACCACGGCTTATGCATAATCTTAATCAATCATAAAATCAATAAACAGACTCACAACATGATTACGCATGTATTCATACTTTCATTACACTCACGATCACTACTTCAATTTATTAACATCAGTAATCAATGTAATGTGATTATATCTTCTGTACTCATAATCTTCAATACGCTGCCATTTGAAAATACTCTTAAAACTATAAATCATTAAGGTTCTATTTAAGTTATACCTAATATTTAGAAACGGGTTGTTCTACAATTATTATGAATTTTGAAAGCATCTATGTATCGATCGATGTATTTCATTCACATAGAAACTGACAGATTTGTGTAAAATTAGGTTTAGATTCCAATAGTTTGTAAACTTTTATTTATTGGGTACACTTACCTATAACAGGATGCTACACATGCTTATCTATATCGCGGGAAACTTTTTAGCTGGTTTAACACATATCGCTAGAATTTTTTTATCACAAACACGTCTTGCTAGGCTCAAAAGGTGAAGAAATAATAAAAGTTGGAGAGGGTATACCGTTTTCGCGGACAAAATCGCTGACAGAGGCAAGTTCGATCAAAATAATGATGTCGATATATTGGGTCGATCGATCAAGTTGCCGACCCCTGCACTTTCACTTGGCAGATTGATGAGCGCTCACTTGTTTTGCGCCGGCGCAAATTGTTTCCGTTGATTGTACGCATGCTACCGAATTATGTAATGAAGAGATGTGGAGATTTCATATTGATAAATCAAAAGTAGGTAGAGTTAGACCAAGAAAATTTGCAGCGATTTTGATAACCCACGCAGTGCAAGTGTTATTTTAAACGCCAAACTTCTATGAAATATGGCGTATAAATAACACTTGCACGGCGTGAGCTATCAAAATCGCTGCAGACTTTTCTTGGTCTAACTCTATTAAGCCAGCCATCTGAGTATGATGAGCAAGGCCGGGATACTGTTTAGATTTTTATTTTTAACCTTTTCATACAGTTACATTCCAAAAATGTGGCTTTCCATCTGAGAAGGGTGCTTATGCACAAGACTTCTTGAGCTTACCGTGGGGCTTAGTCAATTTGTGTAAGAAATGTCCTATAATATTTATTTATTTATTTATTTATTATATAACATTTTATTTATTTAATAACAAATAAATATATTGATTAAAAGTTCTACATACATGACAAAAAACATACAACTAAGGCTTACAAATAAAAATTAAAACTAAATTATTTATTTATGCTTCATGAACAATAAGGACCTTTATATCGGAATTTTTGTCGAAATTTCGAAGTTAAAATTAAAGGACTTAATGCACTTAAAGCATAAACCCTTCTGCGATGGAAAACCACAATTTTTTGCCACTCTTGTGGATAATAAAATGCAACTCTATCATCAGTTTTTAAATTATAAAGAGAGCTTTTACGAACTGGTGTGGTGGAAAATTGTTTGCCAAAGAGACTATGGGCCCGATTCGGATTATGAAATAGACATCTATTAGATATCTTTTAGACATCACCAAGATACGATAACGATAATATATAACGATATTATGTTTAAGAGCTAACCTGTCAAATTTGACATTTGCGCGATTCTGGAGATACTCTTGAACGATTTTCACAGGATATGACTTAGAGATCCGATTCACATCTAATAGATATCTTACTCTATCTAACGTAAAAGTGACATTGGTTGTCCGAATTGCGCTGCAAAAGAGAACTAGTTGATATCTAAACTATAACGTATCTAGAATGGATCTAGTACGTGTCGTCTCTTGTGAATATCTTGAATACGTTCGAATACGGCAGTATATGTTCACACGTTTATCTTCCATGATCTATGGTCGTTTCAACGTATCAACGTTACGTAAAGTGATAAATGATAAATGATGATTCTCTATGGTTTGTGGATGAGGTGGTTACTTTTTGTGCACTGCATAAAGGGCAGCAATCACATTGTAATCATGTGTTGGTTAATATTTGTTTTTATATCGGGTGCATAGTCTAATAAAACATGGTCTTATCTTCCCAGAGTGACACAGGCCTACGTCACAATAACATGGCCGCTATATATAGCGCTATCGCATATTATCATATAGCGCTGTCGCATGATGACGTAGGCTTGTGTCAGTCAGTTGACCTAGAAAAGACGGGAAGAGAGTACCAGGCGGAGTATATTATTATACCATGACCGGGTGTGGTCTGTAACATGAGCAAATAATTAAAACATAGATTGTACTCCTCAAACGGTGACACTTTTGTTCAGCAACTTTTAAAAAGTATGAAGTACGACCACTCTGACAAGAGTGTGACGACAAAGAAGATTTAGACTCGCTATTTTTCATACAAAATAAATAATTATTATCTTCAATGGACGCCATCGCCACGCCATTTCATTGTGATTGACGTTGCTTGTCACGCCTTCAACATAACAGAATTCGCAATACATTGCGTCTTAGAATAAACTTTAAAGTGTATTAAAAATCAAACCACAAGTTATTTTTTAAGTCGCTGTAAAAATGTTGGTCAGTATGAGGAGTACAGCCTACAGTTTAATTTTTTGCTCATATTACAGGCCACACCCGGTATAGGTACCGTAAAAACGCCCAATTATACCTAGTCTAAAACTGAGTGGTGTAACTATTATATGAATTACTTTGTTCTGAGGCAACATGTTTCATAAGTGGCGAATAAATACACAGAAAATGCGACAAATAACATTGGTATTGTATTTAATCATCATCGTAATTAACTGTACACGTAGCTAATAATTCTGGTTAGGTTTGTTCAGTAGAATCTGACATAAATTAAGGCTTTCTTATACAGGTTTAATCTAATAAGGAAATGTATTTAACCGTATTTTTTGTCTTTTTTCAGGTAAATGTTCAACAAAAACACGAGCAAAAAACGGTAAACAACAATAATTACAATTTGTTAGTTCCATCGCGTTTTCATCAACGTTCTGAACACCGTAGTAATTTGGCAATGAAGGTCACTCATTTTGTTACGGAAAATGGACATTAACAATGATAGCGTCGGACCAAGAAAAGTCTGCAGCGGATTTGATAGCCCACTCAGTGCAGGTGTTATTTTAAACGTCAAACTTCTATGAAATTATGGCGTATAAATAACACTGCGTGGGCTATCAATTCCGCTGCAGACTATTCTTGGTCCGACTCTAGCACCTGCCCTCATATTGCAGCAGTATCGCAACAGTCGCTGTTGCAGTTATTATCCGAACGACACATTTAGACAAGCCAACATTACTATAGAAAACTTCCATTTAAGGGGCATGGCATACTGCGTCAGATTCACACGTCGCTCCGAAGTTTGAGAGCCTCCCTGGCAGCGGGAATGCAGTCATTTTTTAGCCACCGTGTATACATACGTACATGAGGTAGCTATAGCTCTCTATAGTTCGTTTTTTTTAGCATTAGAAAGAACTCCACAGAGGTAAGCGTACAGTTTTTATCAGGCTCTTTAATTGTTAATAATTATTGAATTATCTAATGTAGCACGGTCAATACATATAATTTACTTCAAATTATTACCGCTAAAAGTGCCGGATTTGGAACCACAAGCTTACTTCTGCGAAGTTCTTTCTAATGCTAAAAAAAACGAACTATAAGTGCCGGTCATAGCTTAATATTCCCACATCAACTAACATTACAAAATACCCAAATATTTACTTACACATTATGGCCATTAGGTTGGATTATCGAATTACTGTAAAACTGCACCTTCCTTCGCTTTACCAAACACCAGTGAATAATAAATACCGTCAATCTCTCTATAGTTAAAATCGCGTTACTCGTCACTATTATATCTACAACCAATATCTGGGAGATCGAGCTTTGCTCGGAAAACACATAAAAACTCAAAAATGCGCGTGTTCCCAGAGATAAGACCTAGCTAGATCAATTTATCGCCCCCGAAAAACCCCATATAGCAAATTTCATCGAAATAGACCGTTTCCGAGATCCCCGAATATACATACATATAAATAAATAAATAAACAAACAAGAAGTGCTCGTTTAAAGATAAATATATTTATGTACCTACTTAAACTGTACTGTCATCTAGCGACTTTAAAAAAAAAATGTATTAAGTACCTAGGTACCGCCCATAGAAAATAGTACGGACCGCTCAGTTGTCACTAGAACGCAAGAATGAGGAGCCGATTTTCATTCTGTTGTCGATTTGTTTTCGTTTCATTTGGACAATATTTGGCTGGTTTGAAGACCTTGTCCTATTCGCAAAAAAAAATTAATTTCCGTCGAATTACGAAAATACCATAATTTAGGCCCCGTTCATACGACAGCTTTTTCAACGCGCGTTAAAAAAGCGTTTGAATGACACAAATAGATAACCATGTAGGTATGTATTCACACGACAGCGGTGGCGCTTTTTATCAAGCGTTGTTGGATTTTCGACTTTGGTCATCAAATCGAATTTAGAGTGCGGACAGATTCAAGCGCTTTTTTAACGCGCGTTGAAAAGGCTGTCGTGCGAATGGGGGCAATTTTTAAGGACATACGGAGAAATTGCGCTTATATTTTACAGAATAGGGAACTCTATCTGTCCACCAAATATTATCGAAATTAAGGCCTATCCAGATTAGTAAATTTTTCGCCAATCTGATTAAATTGCCCGATCGAATCAGGACGTGCGGACGCAAACGCCAATTTGGCTCAACGAAATCAAACGCCGATAATGACCGATATTACCGATAAAATGAGGTACGGACGCAAGAATACCAATTTGTGTGGCCAGTATTTTTGTTCTGGGGCATTTTTTCAATTTAGAGGAAATATTATCAGAAATCTAAAATTGGAGATTGACGCCAATTTCATTTCCGTCTGGATACCACCTTAGACGAAAAAAAATGGGCCCATTATTGGTCTCTGGCATTCCAAACTCACCGTTTTGTAATATGTAGTATGTAATATGCCTCAGTTTGTCGCGTATCAGTGTCAGTATAATGCGATATTTCTCTGCCATATTCGATTTCTGTGTGATACATACGAAATTTGATTGTTTAAGCGATAGCAATGTCATTGGTACCTATTGATTTTGGCAATAATTTCCTTTTGAAACAAGAATTTTAAATGAAATTTTGTTAAATTTAGTGACAACTTAAATTGGCAGACAAATAATAAGTACATTATGTTTATTTACTAACCAGGTCAGTATTTTAAATTATTAATTTATTTTCATACTGGTAATTACTGCTGCAGAGGGTGTCCATTGCAGCGAACCAATGTGATGGGCACCCTTGTACCGGGGATTGTGTGGGGTGGGCGGGGTTGCCAATTCCAGAGTATTTATATGGAGTCTGTATATTTAATTATGTGTAATTATTTCTTATTATTTGTTATTTGGTTCTACAATTTTTATTCAAGAATAAAGAGTGCTAATGTAATCAAGTCAAGATTGCATTTTTAGTACTTACAGATGTTTAAATCGGTTACTATTGATGTTGGCTGTACATAGAAGTATGTAGTAGTTCTACTTCTAGTTATGTGATTGAAACTTGCAAGTCTATAAAAAATGCTTGTTACTGGTAACATTATGGTACAACCAAGATTTTATACAGATAACGAATTGCCCCATCTTGATCCTTGGGTCAAAAGTGATTATCGTACACATACGATTATTGTTCAAACACAATAGTCGATTATGAAATCGGTTCGATAATCGAATCGGTGCGTGATTCGCCGGACCAGCTATCATCACGTTTTCTCTCGATTAGTGAAATAAAGTTCTATACAATTATTACGATTCTCGGACACGATCCGATTGTGTTTTCGATTTCGATTGTCAATTGCAACCACGGTCCGTTTAGGGTCCATTGGGGTTACTGGGGTACCAGGTAGTGAAAAATAAGCAGGAGAAATAGTAAAGTTGCAGATAAATTTTGCAAATGTCACCTACAAATAAATAAATAATTGGTACATAGTTGTTATTTTTACAATAACTACAACTATACCTATAGCTAGTTCATATAAGTACTTTATTTTATTTTTACAATTCAATATTCCGAGAATTATAATAAATTATACATACAGGAAAAATATTACTTATAATCCAACAAGAAATTGTAGAAAATTATTGAGGGCGCAATATACTTACCAGACTTAAGCAAAAGTGGTCGCGCGGGGTATTCTTATTATTATTAGAATAAATCTGAAGACGTTCTTGTTACTATCAAAAAAATTAGGAGCTTTATACTCGTATTATAATTTGAAGATAGTAAAACAGCTGAGACTTTGGTCCGATTTGAATAACATAGCAATAAAGGATCTTATTGTGTTGAGTTCGCGGCCGTTACGCCCACAAAATATACTCGTATATTTATGTCTATTGTTGCATAACAATATCCAACTTACACATATACATACCTATACATATACATATGAAAAATCAGTTGATTATACTTACAACCAAAAAGTTATCTGTATGAAATGTAATAAAGACTACGATAATTAAATACTTTATTCATTTCCACATAACAGCACACATGGTAGGTAGGTATTTACATAAGAAGGTTTATTAAAACGAGGTGTGCAAAGTGCAACTTCAAATAAAAGAAAAACGATGCTACGAGGGCCACACTAAAAGTTTTGCGTACCTGACTTAAATTAAAACAATTTTATAATAAGTACATGACATGTACCTACAGGAGTTGAGGTACGAATCGACGCCCCTATATCATACCTATATCATGTCATGTTGAAACGCACGCATTAGTAATATATGTAAGTGATAACAGAGTGTCAATTATTACTTCGGCATTAGCATGTCGAGCACTGGGACGTTGTTATATGTAAATAACCAAACCTGTTACATTAAATTTGTAAATAAATACGATGAAACAATACGCGGATTGTTCACCTAGGCTATTTAGTTACGTATTCTTTGACATTCAAAGGTTATAGCATCTTTTTATGCTTTGAACGATAAAATAAAATTTAACACACCATAAAGACATCAAGCTGTGAAATAACTTTTGTTGCGCAACTCTGATAACTTTATGTATCTTTTTATTACACACATGCTTTTATACTGAATTTTGGAACCCAAATCCGATTCAATCAGAAGGCCTAGAGCGAACCACGTTCGACGGGTTTCCTCTCTGTCGCACTTGTTAATTCCTACGTAAATGAGACAGGGAGGCAACACGTCGAACGTGGTTCGCGGTAGGCTCTCAGCACTACGATCGTCAAGGTCGTTTCAAAACCATCAAAACCATTACAAGTTGTTGAATAAGAATCTACTTCATGCAGCGGTATCATGGTCGCGTTTTTATCACCTGCCATATCATTCGTCACTTTTTGCACTTACATACTCGTTAAAACGTGACAGGCACGGTGACAAATCATAAAGAGCCCTCCTGCAGCAGTATCATGGTCGCGTTTTTATCACCTGCCATGTCATGCGTCACTTTCGCACTTACATACTTGTTGTCAGAATGTAACAGGCGTTTTGAGAAATGATAAAGAGCCCTCCTGTAGGGCTAAGATTGTCGGCTCTTTATCATTTGTCGCGATACCTGTCTACCTGTCACGTTCTAACAAATATATGTTAGTGCGAAAGTGACGCATGGCATGACATGTGATAAAAATGCGACCATTGATGATATCGCTTGAAAGAGCCCAGAGCCCTCCCGTAGGGCTAAAATGGTCGGCTCTTTATCATTTGTCGCCATGCCTGTCACGTTGTAACAAATATGTAAGTGCGAAAGTGACGCATGGCATGACAGGTCATAAAAATGCGATTTGTGATAGCACTTCTGGGTGGTATTCCAGTCTATGTAACTGCATTTTACTCGTAGCACTTATGGATACTATAGGTACTGCCTCTTCGAGATATTATGTAAATTCAATGCACATATGCTATCTTATTGACCTATCTTATTGAATGGGCTTGAGTAGAACCACTATGCTTTATTAATGGGGGCCCTAACGGGTTCTGTTTAAGTTAGGTATAGCTATACGTGGCTTTCCAACAAAGAAGGGTCCTTAGGCTTGACATAAAAGGGTTCTTATCACATGGTATGTATAGTCACAGAATAAATAATAGTACTAAGTACAGAAGACTCACTCTCTAACAAAACGCGTCTGTTACGATCAGCACAGATATGGCCGCTAGGTGGCGACAGCGCCACGCGCGGCTTTTGGCAAGCCCCAAAATGGGGGCCGAAGGGATGCACTTTTAGCTACCTGTAGCAAAGCGACGAAATCGCGGAGTGAGACACGCCTGGCATAGTCGACGTCAAAGATTATGTTATTTTTTAGATTTAGATTTGGTACATTTTTTTACCTAACTACTTTGTAATAAGGCCAAAATATAAGCATTGGTTAAATTCATTTTTGAAATTTATTTATTTATACTTTATTGTAAATATATGTCATGTACAGCTGTCAAATTTTGCGTTTAACTGACAGGCCGATATCGTCCGGCGGACTAGTAATCAGTGGGCTTCTTAAAACATTAATTTCTCTCATTTAAAAGTCTAAAACACTGCATCGTTCATCCCATGCAATTATCAATGATTGGCATACATTATCGGCGGCTCGGGTACTCTAATTAGGTGCGAGGAAGTCTGGCTTCCTATTATTTTCAACACGGAAAGCTTTCATGTTTTGCGAAATGTTTAAGCAATTTTAGATCTTGTTCCCTAGAATTATGCTTTAAAATGAGAATGTAAATGTTTTATGTGTAGGGTTTTTTGTTGTTAGATGAAGTAAATTGATTTTATGATGAAATATGTGTATATTATTGATTCTTGTTGCTAGTTTCAAATGGCATATGCAGTAAAGTAAGAAATAAGTCTTCCCAGGCTTTTCAGTTACGTGACAGATTTTTATTTACGAATTTATATTATGCAGTTTTACTTCTGTCGTCATCAAAATTTGATGAATATAAATTCTTCAATATCATCACAACTATTCTAACTCGATTAAAATATGGTTAAAAGAGACTGCGTTTAAAGTGAATAGGTACGAAAAATTTCAGCTTAATCGTATATCATTACGCGAATCGATGGTTTAATACTTTATCGATGTTAACATTAATCAATGGAAAAACAGAAAAACTATTCTATCTACGAATATCATACTACATCTTTGGACAACGCGACGCGATAAAATAAGCTAACAAAAGATCTTCTCACGCGCGACAGCTGTATGGTAATGAGATGACATATTGTTTTTAAATGGCGGCTCGCATCTCACACTTTCTTTTAATGAGCCAATTAAAGACTTTTGTATTATGGTAGATGAGTGAAAAGATTTAGGTACCTATTAATAGATTATGTAGACGGCAGAACTGTCTACAGTTTACAGATTATATGATTTAAATATTTTTATTTTCATGACTTTCAATTATGCAATGCAAGAAATATGCACAAGTAGGTACCTTGAGTCGGTATTTGAAGTGGGATGGAATTTTATATGATGTAAATACATTTCATATGCCTAGTTCTGCAGGGCTAAGATAGTCGGCTCTTTATCATTTGTCACCATGCCTGTCACGTTCTAACAATTATTATGTAGCTTGTAGGTATGTAAGTGCGAAAGAGACGCATGGCATGACAGGTGATAAAAATTCGACAATGATACCGCAATAGAGTATTTAAGACCAAGTTCGGCCTGGCCAGCTACTTACATAAGGGCTCACGCTAGACAACTTCCATAGTATTTATTTAGGTTCGCCGTCATCGAAAACGATGAGGACTATACCGTACTTTCTATCCACCTTGGCGTGATTTTGACACCAATAAGAGGTGTAGCCCGAAACGGCATTAAGAGACACTGTGAAACAGTCATGATAAAATGATAAAAATGTTTTGTTTCTATAGAATCTCTATTAGAACTAAACTGCAAAAAATGCCATATAAAACTGCTAATAACATTTTGTTGATTACAAATCACTAAAACCACAATGTAATATAATCACAAATGTAACAAATCACCGCAAAATAACCTTTTTAACGTGTTAACTGCCGCGTTAACCCTGGCAATGCCGCATTAGGATATAATGGCCTACCACGGTGCAATGTTACCAGTCCCTCGCTTATTTGGCTTTTCTCATACGATTCCATGGCGTTACGATCGTTTTATAATAGTTTAACCTTCGCTTTGTTGCAAATTTAAGCGTTTGTACTTAAATAATGTTCATATATGTACCTATATAGGCATATGAACTATAATCGTAACTAATACTGTAGCATTACAGTAGTAGAAGTAGTTTTTAGGGTTGCGTACCCAAAGGGTAAAACGGGACCCTATTACTAAGACTTCGCTGTCCGTCTGTCCGTCCGTCCGTCCGTCCGTCCGTCCGTCCGTCCGTCCGTCTGTCTGTCACCAGGCTGTATCTCACGAACCGTGATAGCTAGACAGTTGAAATGTTCACAGATGATGTATTTCTGTTGCCGCTATAACAACAAATACTAAAAATAGAATAAAATAAAGATTTAAGTGGGGCTCCCATACAGCAAACGTGATTTTTGACCAAAGTTAAGCAACGTCGGGCGTGATCAGTACTTGGATGAGTGACCGTTTTCTTTTTGCATTTTTTTGCGTTTTTTTTTTGCATTATGGTACGGAACCCTTCGTGCGCGTGTCCGACTCGCACTTGCCCGGTTTTTACTATGTAAAACAAAATAGGTACCTATACAAGTTAAAATAAATATGAATTTATTTACATTAAGGAAAAGCAAGTACAAAGGTGAATTAATGAGTTTAGTTGGACGCTTGACCTTTATAAACATATCTGGCTACCGAACTTTGCTTGGTACTGAGGTAACTATACTTACATATAATTACTTATAGAATACTTTGCTAAATTGCTTTTAACGCGCTTATAAAAACACAGGAAAACGAACTTCATAAAGAAGAACAAATAATGTGCAGTTATATTTAAATATTTTTCGTTAAGTAAGTAGCAACCATAATGCTAACAATAATACACAATTTACAATTCGATGATGCAAGGATGCAGTCGGCCAATAGAAGGTTCGCAATAAAATAAATGATTCATCTTGCATTGTTTATAGCCGGCACACTGCCCGGCACATCATCAAGGACACGGCGACAAATACGCAAATCATTGTCAACAATGATGCCGTTTCTCTTTAGTATCCACTAAAGACAAACAGCATCGCACAGTTACGATGTATTCTTCTACCATCATACATTCTATTGGTGTAAAGAAAAGGTATAATTATTAAAGAAAATGAACAGTTATATTAGCCAACATGTCAATAACTAACCCAAAAAAAAAATATGCCAATTAAAGCCGCCACGGAAGGACCCCTCAACGAAACTTCCGTGAAACATAGATATATGAAATATATTAAGAACGGGTCACTCACGTATTTTGAGCGTTTTCCGACTTTAAATACGTGAGTGACCCGCGTGAATCTAACCGCGGAAACTGGCGAGAAATGTACGGCAAGCAACTTCTGTGCCTGATATTATTATGTATTAGCAGTTGAACATGACACCAAGAGACTGCAAAGAGTACCTATAGCGATTGCGAATAAGATTAGCCAACATACTAATAAACATTCCGCGTTTCTATCAATTTCATACTAAAATGAAAAAGCGCAAAGAATAACAAATTGGGACAGTAAGTAGAACTGTCCTTTTAGTAGATACTCAGGAATCAAAACATGTGACATTATCTATGAAAAGGGACCTTTTTGTCGATGGCGCTTACGCTATTCTTAACTATGCTCCGATATAAATACAATGCCGCGCGACGCTGTGCGGTGTAAGCGCCATCGACAATAAGGTCCCTTTTCATAGATAATGCCCCACATGGATTAAGCATTAGGTAAAGCTTCCAATACTTACAGTTTTTGAAGACGCTCTTATACATCAAGAATAGTACGGACAAGGAATTTAATTTTAGTACCATTTTGTACCTTGTCACAGTGACAATAGTATGAGGTCCCTAGAGAGTTGCATATTGATTGTCATTGTGGCAAGGTACGACCTAGTACCTACCTACTGTTAAGAAGAAAAACACCATACATCATTAAATAAAGGATTTAATACATAAAACAAAGAAAACAGACGTAGCTTCAAGTAAATCACACTCCGACGCAGTAAAGGCGGGCGATCCTCGTCTGACAGTTCGGGTCGCGCTAATCGTAGTGTCACAATCAGAGTTGGGCAAAATGTAATCGATTGACGATTAACGATTAAAATTAACCGACTTAATCGCGAGCAACGATTAAAAGTGACGATTAATTAATTTTAGTCGAAAAGCTCCGACTAATATTGTCACGATTAAATTAATCGTCGACTAATTACCGGCGATTAATTTTTTTAATCGATTAATTAGTTCGATTAATTTTCTCTCGATTAATTTTAGCAATACATATGGTCTTTTTAACCGACTTAAAAAAAAGGACGAGGTGCCTAATTCGTCTGAAACATTTATAAATAATATAAGTAACAGACGAATTTTTATGTATGATCACTTGGAGACTATTAATTTCGACCGTCTTCGATAGGATAGTATCCGTTCGATGTAAGATGTAAGTAGTAAGTAATTACTGCATTGACAAGTTGAAACCTTATAGAAAACAACTGATAAGAGGTAAGTAATGTGTTTGCTCTTTCATACACATACGTCGTTCTCTTTCTAATTTTTATACCTGCGCTACAAGCCCTAAACCCTTACCTAGAGATGCCGCGCTAAGTTATCCGCATTATTATAGTAACCAATGTAACCATCTTATACTATTGAAGCACATTTATAACACTGGAATGGTTTTTAATGTGTACGCAAGAAGTTTTGATTTTTAGTTACATACAAAAATGACCACCAGTGTCCTGTCTACTTTCAATCGAGAGTTAATCGAGAAATTTAATCGATTAATATTAAGATTAATTCAATTTCAATCGTATGTTAGGTCGACTAAATTAATCGCGATTAAATTAATCGCCGATTAATTTTGACGATTAACTTTTTTAATCGATTGATTAGTCGATTAAAAAGTTAATCGATTAATGCCCATCTCTGGTCACAATTGCCACCGACCGTAGGTCTGCGTTCGAGCAAACCACATAATCGGTTATCACTACTGATTTAAATTTTTAACTATACAAGTAACGCCAAAGATTAGACATTCCCGCAGAGCCCGCCATTCTAATGCTAGCAAACTTAGAATATACAATTAGTGGTCTAGACAAAACGGTAGAATGACAACGACACCGTTCTGTGCGTGACTGGGGACGGGTGAAGGGTTAATGGTAGGTTTGTATGCCACTCGGCTAATTGGCTTGTCTATGGGCTTTTAGTTATTAATTTAGTTATTCACATTGTTACACGTCAGTCTATGGCTTAGGTACACTTGCACCATTCCACTAACCCGGGGTCAACCGGTTAAACTTGTAGTTGCCATGGTTACCGGTACAATTTGACACTGGGTTGACGGTTAAACCGCTTAACCTCGGGTTTGTGGGATGGTGCAAGTGGGCCTTAGTGGGGTAATTCGCCAGTAACTGGCCATCTGTTAGTAACTGGCCACCGTAAACTAAAATGAATTCTATTCACCTATTTATTAAGATCTCTAAGCGCCACTTGCAGCATCCCCCTAACCCGGGGTTAAGTTAACCCAGTGTCAAATTGTACTTGTAATCAAGGTAACTCCGGATTTAACCGGTTAACCCTGGGTTAGAGAGATAGTGCAAGTGGCGCTAAGTAGTATACCTACCGCAAAAATCTCTAAATGTCAATCAGTTAGGAAAGTGAGCTATAAGATTTCATGAATCCGATACCGCCATCAAAAGGCATAATAACAAAAGCCGAACGCATTATCGGCACCCAAAGAAAGCGAACGATGGCAAAAAGTAATCGAAACTTTCGTTTTCACTGTATTGTGCTCGTGCCGTACCTACGGCGGCAATGGTGGCAACATGGAATAAAACCGGGCAAGTGCGAGTCGGACTCGCGCACGAAGGGTTCTGTACTATAATGCAAAAAAAAAACAAAAAAAAGCAAAAAAAAACGGTCACCCATCCAAGCACTGACCCCGCCCGACTTTGCTTAACTTCGGTCAAAAATCACGTTTGTTGTATGGGAGCCCCGCTTACTTAAATCTTTATTTTATTCTGTTTTTAGTATTTGTTGTTATAGCGGCAACAGAAATACATCACCTGTGAAAATTTCAACTGTCTAGTCGCTATCACGGTTCGTGAGATACAGCCTGGTGACAGACGGAGGGACGGACAGCAGAGTCTTAGTAATAGGGTCCCGTTTTACCCTTTGGGTACGGAACCCTAAAAACTGATGTTTGATTATCTGTGGACGGGGAGAGATGAAATCGGGCTATTGTGCCAGTTGCGGATAATTAGGGGTACACGATACACATGTGCTAGTTGATACATAGAAGAAGTAATAGTATTTTATGCTAGTAACTGGTTTGTGCTGATTCGAAGGAACAAATACAGCCTGTGAAAGATGGCTCTCACTGTATCGGGCTATTGTGCCAGTTGCAGGTAATAGGGGTACACGATACACATGTGCTAGTTGATACATAGAAGAAGTAATAGTATTCTATGCTAGTAACTGGTTTGTGCTGATTCGAAGGAACAAATACAGCCTGTGAAAGATGGCTCTCACTGTATCGGGCTATTGTGCCAGTTGCAGGTAATAGGGGTACACGATACACATGTGCTAGTTGATACATAGAAGAAGTAATAGTATTTTATGCTAGTAACTGGTTTGTGCTGATTCGAAGGAACAAATACAGCCTGTGAAAGATGGCTCTCACTGTATCGGGCTATTGTGCCAGTTGCGGGTAATAGGGGTACACGATACCGATACACATGTGCTAGTTGATACATAGAAGAAGTAATAGTATTTTATGCTAGTAACTGGTTTGTGCTGATTCGAAGGAACAAATACAGCCTGTGAAAGATGGCTCTCACTGTATCGGGCTATTGTGCCAGTTGCGGGTAATAGGGGTACACGATACCAATACACATGTGCTAGTTGATACATAGAAGAAGTAATAGTATTTTATGCTAGTAACTGGTTTGTGCTGATTCGAAGGAACAAATACAGCCTGTGGAAGATGGCTCTCGCTGTCAGTTTGAGTATTCAGAATGTCTTACTAATAGCAGTAATAGCTATAAATAATGCTAATCTCTTAAAATACCTAAAATTTACTCGTTGTTCAAAGTGCGGCTGTGTGGCATCTGTTTTAAAATATATATTTTTTTTTTTTTTTTTTATATAGTGTAATAACTTTCAATCAGCAAGACGCTACTGTTGGATACTGAGGGCCTACCGCGAAAAACGGAAATCGAAACTTCTTTAACTGCCTCTCTATTGCTCTTGCATATTTGAGCGATAGAAAGGCAGATAAATACATCCTCCAAAGATTACTTTTAGTTATTTCCCTTTTTATAAATTATTAGTCATTGTTTAATCAATATCTATATCATACATAACCTAAGTATCAATTGTGGTACTAATTATGAACCTGCTAAAAATGTCATATTTGATTGATTACCAATCATCAATCGGCAAAATCAATTATACAAATTTAATCCCCACAACATATTTTAAATGGCCGAAACAATGACAAACACCCTTGGCCAACTTAGCAACAATTTTGTTATTACTCGACTGATTCCCATCAGACAATGAGGCGTTTTTGTTGCCATATCGTCTCATTGTTATCGCGCCATCGACAATAATTATTAGAGTTCCGTGACAGAAGGTTCTCGAAGACGCAGCGTGAAAAGGCTGCATGCTTGAGGACCGACGACCTGGTTGATCGCAAGAAACTAGTAGGAAGGTTAGATTGATGACACTGTTTGGGAATCCTTTGTAGATGCTTATGTCCAGTGTTACAAAATAATACCTATCTGGGAGATCGAGCTTTGCTCGGAAAATATATAAAAACCGGAAAATGCGCGTTTTCCTGAAGATAACACCGCTAGATCGAGTTTCGCTCCCGAAAACCAAATTATATAATTAAACCATTAAATTAAACCAGATTAAACCATAGCAAATTTCATCGAAATCGTTAGAGTCGTTTCCGAGACCTCCGAAATATAATAAATATGTATAGGTACTCGTACAAGAATTGCTCGTTTAAAAGTATAAGATAAGGAGTGTCATTGATTTGATATTATGACAGAAGTGAAGGCGCGATATTAAAGATATGGAAGATAGATGCTTCTCGCCTACATTTATCAAATTTGCCGTCTTTTTCTACTGACAAAGCTGGCTTGCCAGAGTATATTAAATCTGGTGGTACGGAACCATATACGCAACCCTCGGTGCCCGTGTCTACTCGCACTTGACCGAGTAATTACCCTTTACGTCTGGTAACACTGCGGATGACCGATGCGGTGAAATGCAATCGGCCATTATTGTTTTTTTTTTTTAAGAGTATCGAGACCATAGAATCGCAATAGGTGCTTTAATGTTGGTAACGATTGGCGGAAGCTTTCTTTTAGATTATTTTTATGAAAATTACTTATAATGGCGTACTTTAAGAACTCTTTGGTTTTTGTTCTTGCTACGTAACATTAGTTTTATTAGAGATTTGAGGTTGCTTCAATAAATACACCTTATGTATGTATTCGTAACTTAATTGCTGTGCCTTTACATGATCCATATTATCTTTAATATGCGTGAATTTAACTTTTTGAGTGAAGTGCCTGTGCTGTACACTTCGTATACCTACGAAGACTCAGGTTAGGTATGCAGCTTATTATACACTTGAAAACATAAAAGGCTGTATTAAGATTTTATTCGTTTCCAAGCACCTAAACGCCAGAGCAATAATAACGGACCTTTAGTATGTGCGATGTACCGAAGCATTTAGAATCATATTCCCATACAAAACTCACTTTACAAACATAATATACATAAAAGCAGTTTCCTGAAACCAAATTGCCGCATTACGTAACCGTGGCTCCATCTAGCGGGCGTGCAAAAACATAATTTGAGGTGTTCACACGTTCGACCACACAGTGATGTGCGAAACTGTGAACTTTACTTCCTGGCGTGTGTGCCCGTTGCTTTTACTTGACAGACTTGGTAAGATAGTAGAAGGAGCACCTGATATATTGAACACTTCAATAAAATAAATATTTAGTACAGAAAACGAATTTATATAAACGTGATGCTGTGTATATTAACAATATCTCATCTAGAGAGTCCATTACTTACTCTGGCCTAAATCCACTCTTGAGTTTTCCAAACTCTATAATGACTCTCTCTTAAGACGAAAGTGGGGGGCCCGCGCTAAATCACCTTTTCATAAACGTAGTCCTCAGTTTCCTCTCTGAATATTAACATTATTGAAAATATTTTGACACAATTCATTGTTAAGTATATCAATTACGGCTCCGAAAAGTGGTCTTTCACTATCGGCCTCATCTCAAAACTCAAAGTCGCTCAACGAGCTATGGAGAGGGCTATGCTAGGAGTTTATCTGCGTGATCCAATCAGAAATGTGGAGATCCGTAGACGAACTAAAGTCACCGACATAGCCCACCGGATTAGCAAGCTGAAGTGGCAACGGGCGGGCCACATTGCACGCAGAGAAGATGGCCAACGGGGTCGAGAAGTGCTCGAATGGAGACCACGGATTAGCAAGCGCAGCGTAGGACGTCCACCCACAAGATGGACAGACGACCTTGTTAAGGTCGCCGGAAGACGCTGGATGCGGGTCGCTTCCAACCGGCACGTATGGAGATCCAAGGGGGAGGCCTATGTTCAGCAGTGGACTTCTTATGGCTGAAATGATGATGATGATGATGATGATGATATCAACCACAACTATGAGAGTTAGAAGGATTTAAAAAATTGTATGTTTGAAATCTGTTTTTCACAAATCGAAAAAAGTCAAACGTATGGGCATAGCTATTTATTTTATAGTTAATATACATCAAATTGTGTCGATATATTTTCCATAATGTATCTAGAGAGGAAAATGGACTACGTTTATATAGGGAAACGAGCGTCCCATTTCCTCTTCAAAGGGTGGTAACGATAAATTCCTTCCTTAAATGTTTTTAAATCGTTACAATTCTACTCAACCCTGTTCATTGTTTATTTTCCACATTTACCAATCAATATTTCCTTGAATACACGACCAATGGAATAGTTCTCTTCGACGGAAAAGCCATAATTTAACACGAAGCCTGGGTGCTTCTATTGTTCCGAAACATAATAGTACATAACGGGCAGATAGGCGGCCATCCTTACGGTACCGAATAGCGCATGGTTTGCATACCCTACGGTTAAATAAATAGCACGCTTCATAATATATTACACTTGTTTAATATTAAAGTGAACTAGAATTTGTACGAGAATAGGAGACCGGACCCTAAATAAAGAAATATTTTAACTTAGCCCAGAGACCTATATAAAAAGGTCTTCAATGCCATTCGATTGTGAAATTTTATTTTGACAAATCAAAATTGCATTAAATGAACCCCTTACCGCATACGGGGTATATTCAACTCTATTTAATTGACAGTCATTAAAATTCAAATTTAAACAATTTATTTTTTTGGATTATATCCACCCAATGCAGGTTAGGGGACGTATATACACCTTTTAATGATATAAATTTATTTATTATACAAAAGGTTTATATAAAAAATCATACAAAAATGATTTAAATATATCTAAATATTAAAATATATTAATCTAAAAGTCCTCCGCGTGTTGTATCGGGTGCAAAGGTGACCATGACACTTGCCGCGTTACCACGTTGGATAGCGATGGCCAGCCTTTGCACCAGGTACGAAACCCGCGCGAGCATCAGAGGTCCTTTCCCTAATTCTACGTCCCACCTCCCTTATAAAAGCTATGGCGTCAGACCCCTAACACCCCGTTACCTCGAAGGCGAGTGGTACAAAATAATAATTGAATGAATTAGCCAATCATTTTTCAGCGTATGCATCGTATGCGTATGTAGGTATCTTCAGATGCGATGGGATAATCTATAGACTGTCATTTTTTTATCCTCGTTAGGTACTCATCATTCAAAGAAGAGTGGCAATCTTGGCTATTTCGACGTCCCTTTAAAACCTATGTGAAATGAAGTGATTCAATAAAGCTCACAGTATCTTACAGATAACGGGTCCTTTGTGTTTCGCTCCCTCTCGATTACATACTTTATCAAACTGCTGGCTATTCGCTTGAGTAATGTCACGGACAGTAACAAACCTGCCAATAAACAATTGCCGGCATTCCGTTCGGGTTAGATCGTAAATATTCGAGTAACATCGGGAGCCGTGGGAGCGGCGCCGCGGGCGCGCAATCTCACGCAACTATGGTCATGCTATATTGTTGCACCTAGTGTTTCTAGGCTTTTATTCCGATCGCTTTACAAACAACAGTATCTCTAAGGTTTTACGAACCAGTATAAGAGCGCTCTAGACTTAGGCATAGCTTTTAGGGCTCTCGAGATTGCGTTCCGCTAGTTCATCTGAGAACTAACTCGCTTCTTATATCGCGCTCTATAAGAATGCGCAAAGTGATTCCCTGGTACCAGAAGTTTATGATGTGTTCGATAAAGGGTTTCCTTGTGTATTTATATTATCTAAAAGCATCGTAAAATTTCCTACTAAAATTAATTGTATCAGGTTGATCTTAAGTTTCTAGGTGTATATTTCATAACATCGCAGCGGTCTCAGAACTTTGGCCCGCGGGCCATATCAGGTCCGAACTGGCTATTCCGGCCTGCGAAAATGCCAAATTCCATAAAATCCGACTGGCGCCGTAGACAACATGCCAATCGCTAACGCTCCGTAGCGAACAAACGCAACTGTCACTGTCACTAATATGCAAGAATGATAGAGAGACACAAAGCGATTCGATGGCGAAGCGATAGCGATTGTCACCGTGGGTAGCTTGATGCCTTGTTGTGAATCAAAGCTTTGTTGTGATAAAAAAAAACACTGGCAAATTTATTTACAAGCAGATATTGAATCTCGTAAAATAAAATAGATATAAAACACGATAGGAACACATGATTCTGAATATCGTTCAGTCATCCATTCTGCACGGGAGGTTAGTGACCGCATGTTTTAAGACGTAACCGATACACTTGATCCGGATGTGGTGTCGATATAATTACGTAATTACTATAACACCATAAAAGCGATCTGAGAAATGCTCTTAAGGTAATTAGTAGCTAATCCAGGTACCTTCTAATTGTTACGTAATGATAAGGCGGTTATGCCGACGTCAGCATCTTTGTATGAGATGCGTCTTGGAACAAAAGTGACTTGTGGTTTTTTGTATCTATTAATGAATTAAAGATCTCTATAATTAGGGTGTGGACTAACCTGAAGTTAAGGGCTATTATGAAACCTATTATAAACCTGAATATCGGTATAAAAGGGTAGGCACCTAGACCTTTTCTTCTTACAAGCACACACATTGTCAACTATTGTCCATACCAGCATACAGAAGTAACAGCCTTTTTGTATTAAAATCTATGTATGACCCGTAAGGGTATTTTCCTACTAGTCAAATCAGTCTAGAACTGTCAAAATGATTATATGGAATTTATATGAAACATTACATCGTGACGTCACGATCAACTCACCTATTACTTTTTAAATCTCTATCCGATTTATACCGGGTGTGGCCTGTAACACGAGCAAATAATTAAAACATAGATTGTACTCCTCAAACGGTGGCACTTTTGTTCAACAACTTTTAAAAATGATGAAGTACGTAGACTCCCTATTTTTCATACAAAATAAATATTACCTTCAATGGACGCCATCGCCACGCCATATCATTGTGATTGGGGTCTCTATTGTTTCCCAAATAGTTTTAAGACATAATGTATTGTTTGTCCGAATTTTCGTTAGTCATAATTGGTTTTTCTCAGAAACGCGTAACTTTTCAGGATTGCCATAAAACAAACCTAACCTAACCTAACCTATCTATAGAATAACCTTAGGAAAATCCTGAAAAGTTAACGGTTTCAGTTTTATGACTAACGATAATATGACAAACAATACATTATGACTTAAAACTTTATGGGAAACAAAGGGACCCCTTGTGATTGACGTTGCTTGTCATGCCTTAAACATAACAAAATTCATAATACATTGCGTCTTAGAATAAACTTTAAAGTGTATTAAAAATCAAACCACAAGTTATACTTAAAAGTTGCTGAACAAATGTTGGTCAGTATGAGGAGTACAGCCTACAGTTTAATTTTTTGCTCGTATTACAGGCTACACCCGGTATAATAGAACTTGTGTTTAAAAATAACTCCTATCTGTGTTTTTCTAATAATTATCTGGTGCTTTATTTCATGCATGGTCTAAAATAATTTATTTTAAATACAGTAGGTATAATACCGCTATAGGTACTTACTGTATTATTTAGTCCTACGCTTGTAGGCGCCATAAAATACTAAAAAAATATATAAAATAAAATGTGCATTATGTTGTAGGTACGTCTTGAGGCGGAATTTAGTACACGTTCATAATAACATTACGTGTAATATCTGACACTGCTGTATTGTCTAACCCAACATTAAACCAGTTAGTATCAATGCATGTAATATCCTACACGTGCACCCATAATTCTAGTAATAATTGTCATACACGTTCTCTATAAATCCATACACGATAGTCGGGCATTTATCACCCACTAACACTTTCCCAACATATAAAGTAAAAGTAGACGGACACGTTGGCTGCGTGTCACACCGTTATGACTGTATCTTTTATCAATTTTTACGTGATAACGTCTTATAAATCGATGAACACCGGTAGCATGCACATAAGTGTCACGTTGTGGACAAATCTCCATGGTAACTTTGTGGACGGATCTCCATGGTAACGTTACGTAATGTAATGGTAATATTTTCTTATGACGTTATCATATTTTTTTTATATTTAGACATGATGAAGTGATGATGATTCAGAATGCATTATGTGGGATAAGATCGCCTTTGTACTACACCATTATTATATATTATCTGTTGTAACCAATTTTACGTACAATAAACTGTTTATTACTTAAGTATTTACTTAAAGATAGAAAAGCATGGCGCCCATGAGATAAAGGCCCTATGCATCTTCGACTTTCTTAGGACAAGAGCATCATAAAAGGATTTTAGGCATATTATTTTTTATCCTTTTCAAATTTTTATCCTCTCAGAGTGATGTTGACTTTAGTAGATACCTGCAAGCCTATTATGGATCGCTTTATCCACATTTATCCACGTTATAAAACAACTGTCACTTTTTAACTCTGCGGGATGGAAAGAGACGGAAAGCGTTTTATCACGCTGTCACGTAGTCAAATACGACCATCATATCCGTACTGATCATAAATAAATTCCAGGCCTAGAATGCCTATGGTTTCGTAAGCCAGCAGTAGGTAGGTCAAGTCCAATTGTACATTTAGAAATTATTAACAGCAGTAAGTTGACAATTTTAAAGCGGAAATAAATGCAAATATTACTACTTATAACAATAATAGGGCTATAAATTGTAAATATAGATGTCAATCATAATGGAAAAAAAATCAACGGTGATCAACTCTGACCAACGGGGGACTCGAACCCACATCCTTGGATTGCCATTACCAATTACAATTACAATAAAAAAGGAAAAATATATTATAATTTAATAATAGGGCTTGCGGAGTTGTATTACTTAAGTTAACAGTCTATACAGTATGTAAACTTACTAAAACCATTTATTCAAGCCCGTTAATGAATGGGTCACACTCAGCAACTTTTACCTCCAAATCACCAAAAAAAATTCCAAACCAAATTTCCATTCCAATCGCGAAAAAAAATTGGTTCTTTCATACATTTTGCTGGTTTGCATAATTTTTTTCGCGATTTCGGGGTTGGTGCCATAGTAAAAGTTGCTCAGTGTGACCAAATCATTAACGGGCTTGAGTAAATCGATTTAGTAAGTTTACATACTGTATATTTACTAACCTCATAACTTTGTTTGGTTCGGTGTAAGTGGCGGCCTTGTCAGGCGTTAATCAGTCGCGCTGCGCCCGCCGTCGCTAAAACGAGACCGGCTCATTATGCCGAATTATATAAAACACATACGGCTTTCTAAGTTTCTAATATTTACTGCATATCGTGCATCTTCAGATTAACGAATCATACTTGTAATTGTAATAAGACAACAATCATCATCATCATCATCATCATCTCAGCCATAAGACGTCCACTGCTGAGCATAGGCCTCCCCCTTTTGGGGGGTGAATGCCATAATCGCCATGCTTGGCAGGCGGGTTGGCGATCGCAGTCGAGTACACCGAATTTAAGGGACGCTGCTGCCCGTCCACCGGTGCTCATATGGTGGTAGACAACAATACATGCGTGCAATTTTTAAAAAGTTTCGGCTAGAAATTAACTATAGTTTGTCAAAGGACTGTCTCATTTCAATCATAGACGCAGAGAATCATACTATCTTTGTCTTACACTAGTACTAGCACCTAAAAGAAAAGAATGAGCTTAGTTTTCCTGGTTCTTACTGACCGACAAATTGGTTTGGCCTACTATAATTATAAATACGAAGGTCACTCTATCTGTCTGTCTGTTACCTCTTCACGCTTTTAAGCCGCTGAACCGATTTAGATGAAGTTTGGCATGGAGGTAGTATGAGGACATAGGATAGTTTTTATCAGTCACCATCATCCCACGCAGAGGGCCTACCGCGAACCACGTACGACGTGTTGCCTTCCTGTCACACTTACGTACGAATATATAAGTGCGACAAAGAGGCAACACGTCGAACGTGGTTCGCGGTAGGCCTCTGAGCAGAGGAAAGTCGCAGGCAGAACAGGAGCTAGTCGTATATTGGACAGAACAACGCGAAAAAAGCATCTGCTTTTCTTACAATTAGTTAATAGTTAATATTAAGTAGTTTAACAAAAAGAGGTGTCTACACTTCGTGGTTAAAAGTCATCTCAGGTAGGAATATCTGCCATACTAAAATTTATTGTTGTGTCTCCTTTTGGATTTCACGGGCCTAAAAATCCCGGTCTTTTGATAGGCTTGCGTGGGGATATAGATCCAACACGTAGAGGCCCCTTGGAGAGCTTTAATGTCATGTAGAACGCCTGCTGGAACCCGTTCACAGGCGCAACAATAGACACCCATGAACCGGTCGCAGTAGGCATTGGGACTATTGTAGAAAAAGTGAACAGTATTCCGGTCTATGGATTGATGTTTGGGTGGACAATGAGACTGTGGGCTATTGTAAAAGAGGTCCGGACACCTGCCATAACAATGTTAACACCGTCATCGAGGCAGGCGGTGACTCGCCGCTGACTAGATGGGCCCCTGAAACTGCCGTCGTAAAGACGACCAGGAGCAACATCGGTGTGAGCGGCTCAGGGGTGTCGAGAGGTGTGCGCCGCTTTCTACCCAGTGACTGTTAACAGCCACTGTGCCAACTCGCGTCTTATGCATCTTTCACTTCCACCCCTGGAGCATATAGCTCTAGCGACTCCTCTCTGGACGGCCAATGAAGGCAAGCCAGAGCTGAGAGTCCTGCGGGTCCCCTTGGGGTCCACTCCGACCGACGAAGACACGCCGGAGACGGAGACCCTGACCGACTCTCGGGAGCACTCGGGTCCGTGGGGTCGTTACTCCCCAACAGCTCGCCACAAGCTGCCCTGCCCTGTTGTTATTATTATACTTAACTTAGATAAATCTCTATTTTGTAAAGAACTAGAGAATTGTTTATGCTTTTGACGTAATATATTCGCTGTTTCGATGCTGACTGTATTACTAAGTACTAACTGATTACATAACACTACATAAAAGACAATAATACTAGTCGTAACTATTGTTTAATCACCCAATGAAATGAAACAATGCATTGGGCAGTTATCGCTCTAGGCTGGGGTTTTGTTTATAGCTTTCAATCAAAGAAATAATTGTCTTTGAACTGAGGTACCTCCCTACATAAATTAGCTTTCAGAGATACGATAAATATCAGACATCAAATTAGTTATATGTGAGTCTAAGGGCCAGTTGCACCAACCACATTTGACAGACTGATCACCGTCAGCCGGCGCGCCCCAGCGCTTTACTACGAAACTTTCCATATATAAAAATTTTGTGAACTCTTTAACGATACGAACAGTTTGGTTCAAACCGTTTGGTCGCTGTTAAGAGCCCTTCAACGTGCACACTAGCGCCACAGGTAAATAATCGGGGTTACTTAAATTTAACGAAAGATATTGCAAAAAGGGGGCCGCTACGTACTGTATTGTGTATTTAAGTACCTTTTGAATACATCAAACTAGTTTTTTGTGTTGCTGGTTTCGTCGATCTAGGAACTCAAAACAAAAACGGCCGTTTTAACTTTGGACGCATAGATTGACGAATCCAGCAATATAAAAACTAGTCTGATGTATTCAAAAGGTACTTAAATACACAATACAGTACGTAGCGGCCCCCTTTTTGCAATATCTTTCGTTAAATTTAAATAATCACGATTATTTAGCTGTGGCGCTAGTGTGCACGTTGAAGGGCTCTTAAAGCGTTCGCTAATTTTTATTTTATGGGAAGTTTCATAGATCTCTGCTGCGTGACATTGATCAGTTTGTTAACTGTTGTTGGTGTAACTGGCCCTAAGTCTAAAAGAGATTATAATAGATGAAGTAGGTACGTTTTAAAGGATATTACCCAAAAAATATTCCCATGGTTTATACCTTGAACGGTAACAGTCTTAATGAGACGGCAATAAATAAGAAATAAACTATACAACTTTTTGTAAAATTTCACTTTTAATAATTTCATCTTACCTAATTAAAACTGTCTGAGATGCTTTAAGGCGGTCACTGGAACACATTCTATGCATTTAAACGTTATTATTTACGTACAGTCGAGGTCAAAAATATGTTTGCATTTTTGCACCTTTCTTTGTAATAAGGCGAAAAATGTAAACATATTTTGACGTCGACTGTACCTACCTAACTCCTAAGCAACGAAGACGTATGCTAATATTTAGGTTTTATTTAATGTCTATGAATGGTTTCTATTTTGAATTGGAAATTATAGAAAGAATCAGTGCCCATATGTTAGTTTATAATCCGTGTTATAGCGATATGCATATGATCCAAAATCGTTAATGGTTTTGCTTCATCTGTGCGAAAAAAGAAGTCGTGAAATGTATGGGATCCAATACATTCTACGACTCTTCTCTATTTTACCTACTTCACTCATTGTAGTTGTGTTGTTATTGTTATTACTTATCAGCATGCAGCGAACACCTCCTTTACGTGATCAACTACTTAGTCCCTGTATTAAAAAGTAATACCCAGCATTTCCATATTAATTACTCACAGATTATCTTGACGCAGACGACAAATTTCTACACACACAAAGGTGACTAAAACATAATCTGCAATATAAATTCTTAATGTGACACAAAACATTTTTAACAAACTTAATTTTGCTATCGTCCCATTCATGTATCGTCTTACTTTCTTGACGCCTAACGGCTATAATACTGTTACGTGGATGTAAAGTAAAATTTGTGTTGTTACAAAGGGTATTGTGTTGGGTTCCCATGGTGATATCTCGGGAGCGGAGATAGCCGGGAAAGTCGCCTTTCTAGAGATTCGTGCGGAGATTCAGCTATACTTTGTAACGTAACTGTAGCAAGTCCAATTACCAACCTTTAGGGAATGACACTGCCGCATTCGAACTTCAAGATATTCACAAGAGACGACACGTACTAGATACATTCTAGATACGTTATAGTTTAGATATCAACTAGTTCTCTTTTGCAACGCAATTCGGGCAACCAATGTCACTTTTACGTTAGATAGAGTAAGATATCTATTAGATGTGAATTGGACCTCTAAGTCATATCCTGTGGAAATCGTTCAAGAGTATCTCCAGAATCGCGCAAATGTCAAATTTGACAGGTTAGATCTTAAACATATCGTTATCGTACCTTGGTGATGTCTAAAATATATCTAATAGATGTCTATTTCAAAATCCGAATCGGGCCCACAGTCGTGATTTTTTTCAACTTACAGAAATAACAATAGAGGTAAGTATATTGATAAGGACTAGAGGTGCCATTTAACGCAATTTGAATATTCTATTAAGAATCAATTTTCAAGCCAGTACGGCTTATAAAATGCCGCAGTACGAGTGTTAAGGGGCGCACTGATTAACAGTCCGCCAGACGGTATCGGCCTATCAGTTAGAACAAATTTTTGACAGTTCCGAACAACTGACAGGCCGATACCGCCCGGCGGACTGTTAATCAGTGGGCCCCTTTATTTTAATCGTCAAACTTATATGAAATTATAACGTATAAATAACACTTGCACTGCTTGTGCTATCAAAATCGTTGCAGACTTATCTTGGTCTAACTCTACACGTGTCATACAGACAAGTAATCAACGTAACTAAAAGAATAACCTTCTTTACGTCTACCCCCTCTACCTATTGTTTGTGTGTTTCTGTCCCTATAAAAACGCATACGATAAATAATTTCTAAAGTCGACAATGACACTTTTTAAAGTATTTGCAAACCCAACGACAACATAGTACTTCTTTAATATTTACTTGCATTATTCGACAATGTTAAAAACGGAAATCACTACTGCAGTTGCTTGCGAAAACATCGTGTCTATGCATAAAATTCAATAGGTACCTACCTACCTATACAATATTTCAAAAATACCGGGTGTGACCTGTAATATGAGCAACAAATTAAACTAAGCTGTACTCCTCATACTGACCAAAATTTGTTCAGCGACTTTTAAAAATAACTTGTAGTTTGATTTTTGATACACTTTAAAGTTTATTCTAAGACGCAATGTATTGCGAATTTTGTTATGTTTAAGGCATGACAAGCAACGTCAATCAGAATAATATGGCGTGGCGATGGCGTCCATTGAAGATAATATTTATTTTGTATGAAAAATAGGGAGTCTAAATACTTCATAATTTTCAAAAGTTGTTAATCAAAAGTGTCACCGTTTGAGGACTACAATCTATGTTTTTATTATTTTCTCGTGTTACAGGCCACACCCGGTATATCGTGCAGGCAAACGGTAGGCCTACATGTGCATGTTTCGTAATCTACAAACCGGTTAGCTAAGGAAGCATTTAATTAATCCGATGTCTGATAGCGACTGGCCAGCCTTTATTACCCTTGCTCGGAACAAGTCGAAGCATTGAATGAAAGGACGCATTGCCTCTTTTGTCCACTCTATTGACCTAGTGGAGAGCGTCAACTTTTTTAATGGAAGTACCATAAACAAACTTCATGTATAGAAGTCATCACGTGGGTCGGAAACGCGTATGTAACATCTCTGGATATGCTGGCGTCCATAGGCTACGGTGACTGCTTAACACTAGGCGGGCTGTATGCTTGTTTGCCACCGACGTGGTATAAAAAAAAGTGACGGAAAAAGGTATCTCGAATAACAGGTTGTGTGTAGTCCAGATTTCAAGCTTTCGGTTTTTTTTTCTTTATTGTCTAACCAGTCTAGCTAGGGCATGAAATTCTGTTACTAGTTATGTAAGGCCGGCTTTGAGAAATACCTGATTATTTCGTACAAAACCAATAGCAAGGTTATTGGTATGGCAGATAGTTAAAAACCGGGCAAGTGCGAGTCGGACTCGCGCACGAAGGGTTCCGTACCATAATGCAAAAAAACAAAAAACAAAAAAAAAGCAAAAAAAAAAACGGTCACCCATCCAAGTACTGACCCCTCCCGACGTTGCTTAACTTTGGTCAAAAATCACGTTTGTTGTATGGGAGCCCCATTTAAATCTTTATTTTATTCTGTTTTTAGTATTTGTTGTTATAGCGGCAACAGAAATACATCATCTGTGAAAATTTCAACTGTCTAGCTATCACGGTTCGTGAGATACAGCCTGGTGACAGACGGACGGACGGACGGACGGACGGACGGACAGCGAAGTCTTAGTAATAGGGTCCCGTTTTACCCTTTGGGTACGGAACCCTAAAAATATATGTATTTAGGTAGCATTTTGAATAAACTTTATTTTTAGGGTTCCATGCCCAAAGGGTAAAACGGGACCCTATTACTAAGACTCCGCTGTCCGCCCGTCCGTCCGTCCGTCCGTCCGTCCGTCCGTCCGTCTGTCACCAGGTTGTATCTCACGAACCGTGATAGCTAGACAGTTGAAATTTCCACAGATGATGTATTTCCGCTATAACAACAAATACTAAAAACAGAATAAAATAAAGATTTAAGTGGGGCCCACACAACAAACGTGATTTTTGACCGAAGCGACAACGTCGGGCGGGGTCAGTACTTGGATGGGTGACCGTTTTTTTTTTCCTTTTTTTGCATTATGGTAGTACGGAACCCTTCGTGCGCGAGTCCGACTCGCACTTGCCCGGTTTTGTGACACGATAGGGCTACATAATTATTCTAAAGCCTTAATAGCCTCAATATATTATTCGGCCTTTATATCCCTTTATAGACTCGGAAGAGTATTGGCAGAAAGGACACGACTGCCGCTTTCGTCCATTGACCTAGTGACGAAGGGCGCCATCTTTTTATGTGGCTTGTTTATGGTCAAAGAATGGTCAATGATTAAACTCCATGTGTTCAGGATTTATTATTTGTTTAGATTTATTAATTATCTAGTAACTATATTGGTATGTTTAAATGCAGAATAAAAACAGAAAATATAAATGAGATTACTAGTATATAAATCGTACATCTAACAGTTACCTAATATAGTAGGTATATATATATAATATGCCTCTATTTTAAAATGTGAGATATGATTTAAGCGTCGTTTTTTTGTTTCTTACTAAATCCTTTTGGTTTTATACCAGATTAGAAGCAATATTTAGGTAGGTACCTAGAACCTACCTTACCTAGATATAAAATATCCAACATCTAATGCAGAGATTTTTGCTATTTCTGTGTGTCGTAAATCAAATTAGTATGGCATTGGCATTAGGTATTATTGTAATATTTGTAATGTAAAATTATTACCTATGCCAATTTTAGAGACTAGGTATAGCACATTAAATATTTATTAAAGTAGAAAATTCCATCAAAAATGTTGTTTATTTATAGTAAAAGTAATAAGAAAAGAAAAACCCACATATTATAATTATCGTATAATTTAAACGAATCAATGCAGGAATCAATTGCGGTATATAATGGACCAATATTTCAATAAAATTATCATAATAAAAATGCAAATCGACACTGAACTGACTCTGTCGTCGGTGAAATGATATTGAATCAGGCAATTGTACCATATGTCCATTCCTCATATTAATTATACTACGTAACATTCGAAAATAGAAAACATGTCCATTATGTTTCAGTTAAAGTAAAGGTTCGCATTGAATATAATTGTGTGAACCATTGTCGCCGAACAGGATGATCTGAGAAAGATCTCTCTAGAAGATTTCTTTGGGAAATGTCGCTTCCGTGTTTTGTTAATTATTTAAAACAACGTCCGGAGTCAATTATTTAAAAAAACTATAAATTGAGTCGAAGCTATAGACGGTCAAGCAAATCTTGTCAGTAGAAAAAGGCGCGTAATTCAAATTTTCTATGAAATGATATCCCTTCGCGCCTACAATTTTCAAATTTGCCGCCTTTTTATCTGATCGCCTGATAATAATCGTTTGTCCCTTTCCGACGTATTGGTATGATGGAAAGAGAGAAACGATTATTATCGGCTTGCTAACTTTAGTAAACGTTTATGAATAAGGAGGTAAGACGATGGTGTATTCCTATTCTGCAGTGAAAGTCACCTTTAAACCATAAGCCAGAGCGTTTTTCATCTTTTCTTTAGTGATTTTGTAATACCTTAGATAACAGTTTAGGTATTACAGCAAACATGAAATCCTTAGATGAGCGATTCGATAGTTAGGCGGTAATTACAATTAAGATTATACAAGTAAGTTAAATAACGTTTTATGTAACATTTATGTGTAATAACGTATAGCTATAAACGGTATGATATTTGAAGTATTTTGTTCATTTTTAGTGTTCGGTACAAAACTTTGTTTACGGAACACTTATGGGATCACTTCGGTCTTGCAAATCAGTTAAATACGTTTTTCTCAGAGACCGTTTGACATAGATACCTAAAATTTGGAACAGTTATAGCAATTACCACCACTCATATTGTAAATAAGTCAAAACTGCTTATTTCTTATTAAAGGGGGAAATTTAGGGGGTTGAGAGGGCTAGGCTGAAACTTTTTTCATTTGTAAGAATCGTGTGGGGTACCATTAGAAAGCTTGCAAAAAATTGAGTCGATGGACTGATTTTGACTTCATTTTAGACTGCAATAGTTTCGTCAAAAAATGCATTTAAAGTTGCAAGTTTTCATACAAAAATTTTCACCTCTGTCCTGGCGATTTTCGCGAAAACTATAGCTAACAGGCAGCTGACCAGTCAATACCCAACTTAAAGAAGCATGGAGACGGCGGGAAAATTATCAGCTTAACTTTATCTTTATTAGTTTTTCAACTGCAGCTTGACCTTTGGTTGCTTAGGGCTAGCTAACTGATGCTTACACTGGTCAATTCATATTAGGCGAGAAACATCCTTAGTTAAAACTTTGGCATTGAAATTTATGACTTATGTCTTTGACACAAAGTTTAATTCTGCTTGCTTATTTTTGTGGGATATTTAATTTTATCTCAATAGCCTACTATAAGTATGAGAGAGATCTACAAAATACGACCTTATTATATTGCAAATAAGTTTCAATTTCGAACGGGCTTTCCAACCAATGGACTAGGCATCTCAAAAATCTGAAAAATTCAAATTAAGAATTCCGTTTTTTTTTTCCACAATAGGACACATAGAGTTAGTAAGGCGTATAGAGATAATAAAGTCATTTAATATTTATGAACAGCTTTGGCCTCATGTATAGATTTTATTGAGAGTGTCTGATTCGTCGAAACAATATACACAATATTCCTTTTCATTAAGTACCATTACATTTCTGTATTAATTGTATAATTATAATATCTATTAATTATATTCAGTACTTATGTATATTTTTGAACGGATCGGTGAGCAACAAGATTCAGGGCTATAACCGCGAAAATAGAAGTTCGCAAATTGCGAGCATTTTTTTCTGTCACTCTAATTACGCCTTCATTGGAGTAAAAGAAAAAGATCCCCGCAAATTGCGAATAATGCGAATTACGGTTTTCGCGGTAGCCCCTCAGTCCTGTTACGAGAAAATAATTTTGGAAGACATTAATAGTATATGACAGTTAAATATCACAGTTTTTAGAAACAAAGGTAAAATTGACGAAATATTTAAAGTACGCCGATCTTGTGTTTTTGCAGTTAAATAATATTAAAGTCTATATATATGGCATAGAACTAGAAACAAAATCGAATAAAAAAAATAATGAGTTCTAAATTCAAATTAAAGGAGTTATAGGCATTTAAGGTATTATAGGCCAAGCGCGCACCACGATTTTAATTTTTGCGACACGATTTTAGAATCGCGCTGTAATATATCGCAGAAAATTCACTGCGCGCACTGCGATGAAAATGAAAAAGTCGACCAGTCGCTTGTCATGAAACGTGTCTTTAATATGCGATTGCTGTATGACTTTGAGCATTTATAACACAAAGGTGATCCCCGTCTATTTCCATAATTAAATGGTCAACATCTAGCGTCTCATTTTGAGACTCCATTGGAGATGCAGGTGCCGAGATGTTGGGGTTTGGAGAGCGAAATGCCGACTGAGGTCCGGCCGGGGTGCGATTTTATTATCATAGTGCGCGCTGGGCCATACAACTCCGCATGCTGCAATTCACTTTGCGACAATCGCGTCGCGAACAATCGCGGAAAAATGTGACAAATCACAATTTAAAAATCGCTGCGATTTTTTTGTCGCATATGCGCGCACTAACATATAAACACATACGTTGCATTTCTGCGACAAAATTATCGCAGGACAAAAAAATCGTGATGCGCGCTTGGCCTTATTCTAAAATTTAGAGTCTAAATTATTATAATACATCAAGCATTCGCGAGATGCTCGACTTCGGTATTCAAAAACAAAGCAATAGTACAATAATCTAACTAAATGCAAAGGCCGAAGGAGCGATTCGAAGATCCGAAGCGTCCGACAGACGCGCGCCTCCCGTAACTTTTCCAAGTATTTTTAAGTACAAGTGTCTAAGTCGCAAGATCCAAAGGCTGAAGTCGCATTGGGCCGAAAGCCCGAAGCATCCAGGAGGTCAGTTCTAAACACAGGTAATTAATACAAGTGTCTAAATGCGAAGGCCGGAGGCCGAGCTCCGCGTAGGGCCGAAGGCCCGACGCCTGCAAGACGTCAGTGGTTAAACACAGAACTGACAGCCTGGACGCTTCGGGCCTTCGGCTCTACGCGGAGCTCGGCCTTCGGCCTTCGCATTTAGATATTTATGCTATTGTTCTGTGTTTAAGTACTAACATCCTGGACGCTTCGGGCCTTCGGCCCCACGCGGAGCTCGGCCTTCGGCTTTCGCATTTAGACACTTGTACTATTGTTCTGTGTTAAAGCACTGACATCCTGGACGCTTCGGGCCTTCGGGCTACGCGGAGGTCGGCCTTTGGCCTTCACATTTAGACACTTGTACTATTGCTCTGTGCTAAAGCGATGACATTTTGCTAAAGTTCGGCCTTCGGCCTTCGCACTTAGACACTTTGTACTATTGTTCTGTGTGTGTAGTTGAATAGGGTATCCTAAAAACAGGCAAACAACCTCTGTAAAATGTAACGATGCGAGCGGTACGGCTACCATCAGTTTGGCATTGACATAAACGCTACCGTGGGCGTGAACGTAATTTACTTTCTATGCATCTCACTCGTACTGACATGTTAGTGCGAAAGAGATATACCTATAGAAAGTAAATTACGTTCACGATATCGTTTATGTCAATGCCAAACTGATGGCAGCCGTACGGAACACTAAATGCCTCGAGCTATCTCGGACTTGGCCAAATTATTTAAGTAAAGAATAATCAACACTAATGATCTGTACATTTATCACTATCACTATTATCGGGTTACCCGTGTGCAAATTATCGAGGAGTTTGGATTTTTGTTACGTTTCGTTTCGTATTCTTGAGTAACATGTGAGGGCCAGGGGGCTATTTCATCACGGTAACAATTGACACCTGACACTGACAGTCTTTTGTTCATTTCTGCCCGCGTAGCCAAGATGCCAATCGCTTACGCTCCGTAGCGATCGAAACGCAACTGTCACTGTCGCGCTAATATGGAAGAGTGATAGAGAGACATAATGCTTTTCGTTGTCGAAGCGATAGCGATTGTAACCTTGGTTAGGCCGGCTGGGTGGATAAATAACAACGGTACTTAGCGTCAATAAATTTACCCCTGTGTCACCCCTCTGGGTTGGAAATTCAGATGGCAGTCGCTTTCGTAAAAACTTTAAGATAAGTATTTGTAAGATGCCTATAAATATGTGTTAACATAAGTTATTAAAAGTTAATGAATCGACGTATCTACAAAATATTTTTTTTTTGTCTTAATCAGATCATAAAGGTTATCTTCCTACTTACATCTTACACTTTTCTTGTTCTCAATTATAATCCGAGTCGATAATTAACTCACTTTTAAAACAGTTCACCCAGTTATTGTCGGAAATGCACTAAATATTATGTAAATTCCGTCTCTCACGCCGAGATCAGCCATTGTTTAGAAACATCTGGAAAAATGTGGCGCAAGTGCTGAGTGGCGAGCGAGTATTCTATATATTTTAAGATGGTGCAGACTAGCCTATGATCATAGTCACCAGAAAAGGCGCCAAATAAAAAAAAAGGCGCAGGAGAGTGAATGGAGCGGACGGAAATAGATACGGAATCTTCTTCTTCACTAATCAATTTGCTTTATAATTTATATTAATAATTTGATGTATGCTCCTTTAACCACTGCTATGTCTGATTTTTTTAATTTTTTTATTATTTTAAGAGTTAGGAGCATTTAACATTTTGTATGGAATTTGTATTTGTAGACAGATGTGCTAAACTAATAACAGTAATAACTTTTCTGACTGTACATCAAATTATGTAAAAATATTTTCCATTATATCATGGAACATAGGGACTACGTTTGTATGGAGAAGCGGTCGTCCCCTTTCCTTTTAATACAGTTGAATTGTCACATGATCATAAGGGTTAGGTTAGGTTAAGGGTGGGCTTTGTCAAGCTTTCTTTGCCAAAAATGAGGGAGGTCGTGCCGCTCACACATCGGCCTCTACAGTCACCAAACCTAAACAGTAATAAAATAAATAAATCGTCTGCAATAGACGCAAAGGCCTGTGATGATGATCAGGGGTAGGTATAAAACTAAGCTTTTTATCTCAATTTGGCGCTTATCGCTTAGACCACTCCGCGACTGTGAGCAGGTAATTCATTAACCACACGAGGAAGCGCGCAGGCGCACAGTCGCACGCTTTCGACATATAAATCTATTGTTTTCTTATTTTTCTGTCTTCAGTCATCGCGGATTACATCTGACAAGACGTTATGTCGCCGAGATTAAGATTAGACACGCATAGGATTCACGCTATGTATGAAATTGGACAAGTGACATTTTGTATTTTTGTACTGATCATATGTGACAGTTACCTAATTGGTAAAGATACTGTAAAAATCTATGGCTCGATCAAGTTCAAGACAAATCCCATACTACCTACTTCTGAACGTTGCTCAATTTTGAGCAAATTATTTTTCTCTAGCGACATGTTGCATGCATTCGAGTGCCAAAAACAAATGAAGAGCAACTGACAAATAAAAGTTTGAAATTTTGAAAAAAGAATAGTCAATAAACACGAATTCATAGCGGCCAGTATTATTTTTTAATTATTTATAGGCTAGGTAGATTACTTTTCAGCCACCCCTCGTACTTTGATTTATTTTTATTGCAACTGTAACTATCTGATATCCCACATCATTCACAATAATGAAAATTACATCGAATAATAATTCAGTAAATTTTATTGTAAAAACGATTAGTGTTAGACCAAGAAAAGTCTGCAGCGATTTTGATAGACCACGCAGTGCAAGCTTTATTTTAAACGTCAAACTTCTATGAAATGATGTATAAATAACACTTTCACTCCGCGGGCTATCAAAATCGCTCCAGACTTTCTTTATAATACTTAAACAAATTGGGTACATGACGGTACTGTTTTACGTCATAATTTTATCAACATCGACAAGTACCTATAGTAAGTTTCACTTGTTCTCGCACTTTTTAAATGTCAAACCTAGGTACTACGTACTAATACCCGTCCAACCTAACCGGAGTACCTATGGTTAAAATAGGATCAACGCAAGATTGTATCCGGATATTTACGAGGACCTACTTGTCAGCTACAAACTGTTTGCTCGCTTGAAAAAGTAAATAAAATCATTTATTTATGGTGATAGTTTTCTCTGTTTCTCACTTACCCTGCTGCATAGACTAGGAATCCTCTAGACCGAGTTTAGAGCAATTATTTCATGCAACCGATGATGCCTAAAAAACGGGGGTGCGCGGGACGAGGTGAGCGAAATCCCGTGCCGTGATTGGTCCGTTCAAAGACACGGACGTCACACAAAGACACTTTCGAGTCGAACATGGAGTAAAACTACTACCGTATGCGCGGCAGAGGGGGTAGCGTGACTATGCTCAGTCTGGAGGATGTTTTGTCTGTGCCCTGCTGTTACTTTGCAATACAAATACATTTTTACGGCGTGTAAGCAACATGGTAATTGCCGCTTACACTTCTTTGTCTGGTTACCGCTGAATAAGGTCACAACTGCTAAAAATACTAAGAAGAATAATCAACCTTAAACGTCAGACGGTAGGGTTTATTTTACACCTTTCAATAAATATTATTGTTACGTATGTTATTGCTAGGTCACTTACACTTTTGAAGATACCAAGATACTAAGATAGTTATAAATTAAAGTATTTGCTTTGTTAAGCGATAGTAAACTAGGTACTAAGGTTTCTAATACCTTCTAAGTTCTAATTACTAGTATTTTAGTACTGATTCCCAGCATAGCTAAATATTAGGATAATGAGCGGCAATTTCATAAAAACGTCGATTTTCTTCTCTGAATAAATTTATTATGGAATATATGTATTTTCTTACTACACAATGTATAGATACCATATCATTTATTTTAAGTACTTACTTTAATTTTAGTTGCTTGTTTTGTTATAGAAACGGATCGGCTTTTACCCCACCTTCATCGACAATTTAGAACCTAATTTATATTCCTTTAAAATATATTTAAAAAATGCTTTCTTGTTCGAACTCTAGTCAAGAGCTCCGCTTGCCCTGATAATTCCTTACTCAAATGTCTACAATAAATAGCAAGAAACCAGACGATTTTCTAACCAGTTTACGCCAGTGGAAGATAAACAATTACTAAAACTTAATGTAACCACTTGACCAGTAAATATGTGAAAGTAGGAAGTCCGATTGGATCCAGCCCTACAAGTTTCATGTCTAGATGTTTATCGATGTACCGTGCAGAATACCTTCCGTGTATAACATCTTCTTTAATCGCTATCGAAGAAGTATTTAACATGGCTTTGGTAATTAGAAATTATTAGTCTCAGCCCGCGTAGTCGTTAAGAGCCCTTCAACGTGCACACTAGCGCCACAGCTAAATAATCGTGATTATTTAAATTTGACGAAAGATATTGAAAAAAAGGGGGCCGTTACGTACTGTATTGTGTATTTAAGTACCTTTTAAATACATCAGACTAGTTTTTATGTTGCTGGATTCGTCACGATATACGTTGAAGGGCTCTTAAAGTGACCACACGCCGTAAGTACAAAATTTTGCTCTCAATTTATCCCCTGAGAATATGATTTGCAGGATAATAAGTTTCCTATAAGCTAATACAAATTTAAAGAATGGCTTCCGTAAAGTTATTAGCTTCTTCCTTAACGCTATCGAGGAATTAACAAGACTTTGGTAATTAGAAATTATTAGTCTCAGCCCGCGTAGTCATTAATACCACAATGCTGTCAGTACTAAATTTTGCCCTCTATTTATCCCCTTTGGCTGTAGCTTACGTCGCTTACTTTTCTATGACATGACAGGCGATCATGTGATGCTTGTGATCATGTGGTCTAACGTGAGTCATCCTTTAGTACGAGTATACCTACAATGATCAATCGATTCAACTGTTTTTTTGCATTCTTTTGTAACAAACATCCAAATTTCAATAAAATTTTAATTGTAGTTAGTTTTAGTTTTATATTCCTATTTATGTCTTTTAGTAATTTATGTAATCTCATAAGTGTTTATTTCTCAAAATATAACTTTATTTATAAAATTTTAGTAGGATTAGATATGGCGCCCATATCTTTGTAACACCTGCATAATTAGAATCGATTGCGCATACATGTTATGGAATGTCAGTTGGGGTAAGTTTTTGCACTTATACTTCTATGTTTTTGAAAGCAATTTTTTCTTCATTTTATTTGTATTTCAAAATCAAGAAGGGAAAAAAAGACAATCGCATCTTTTCTTCTTTATCTCGCATCTTATTCTTTCAAAACGAATCTTTCCAATTCATCATTAAAGCTTTTAAGTGAAAATAAAAGCTTAGTGAAAGTTCCCAAAATAAATCGACCACTTAACGTATCAGATTTGATCGCACACATTAGTTTCACTGATTCGGAGTAAATTGCTAATAGATGCTATAATTGCCAATCACCGTTTTAGCTACACCGATGGACATTGAAGTGGTCATTTGGTTTGTATATTTGTATAATCATTTGTTATGGCAAATATCTATAAAAGTCGTCATTTCGAGGCCAACATAGATCATAATTTTTTGTTTTCTTTTTTTCTTGGTAGTAAGTTGGTATATTTCAGACAAAGTTTATGTCTAGTATTCAAGGTTCTACTTACAATTTTACATGAGCAGATTTTTAATTACCTATTCATGGTACAAGTAAAACAAAAGAAACCCAAAAAAAATAATAGGTATAATATTAATAATATTAATAGGTAGGTATTAATAGGTAGGTAGGTATTCTTGTGTGATACACATTGTTTCCAAATAACATATTCCAATAAATATCAAATATCAAATATCAAATATTCCGAGGTTACTAGTTCATCTAAAAAACACTAAATTTCATAATATACTCAACGCAATAAAGATTACGTTAGATAAAGTGACGAATAGTGGGAATTATGGCGAAATGTGGCAACACTGAACTCGTCACATTATTACGCGAAAACTTTTTAACATGCAACATTTGTCAAAAGTCGCATAACAAGAACCAATTCTAACGCGAAATTTTCGTCATTTAGTAAATCGTGTTTTTCTTGAATTATTGAGGTTAAATTTGCTTTTTTGTTCACGACTTCACGAGTATGTTACTCGTAGGGGGACTAGTGGGTAATTTGATAATAAGATCCTAATACCTACTCGGTCGGAAAGTGCTCGAGTGGAGACCACGGACTAGCAAGCGCAGCGTAGGACGTTCACCAACAAGATGGACAAACGACCTTGTTAAGGTCGACGGAGGACGCTGGATGCGGGTCGCTTCCAAGCGGCACGAATGGAGGTCCAAGGGGGAGGCCTATGTTCAGCAGTGGACGTCTTATGGCTGAGATGATGATGATGATGATGATGATGATGAATAGGTACCTACTCTTAACAACACAGGAAAATTTTAGGAGTAAATTAATCAAAACAAGATTTATTACCCGACAGCTACTTACCTACCTCGAAGATACCAATTTTGTGCATTATCCTCATTATTCATTTAAGTTCAACTACAGTAGGTAATACTCGTATTACCTTCCATTCCCTTTCAATTTGTCCTGAATATACCTACTTATGTACCTACATATGGCCATATGTGGCGTCCTACGGGTAAAGGTACCTTATGGCGGTTGGCGCTTACGCTATTATTAACGCCGCTCTAATATTATTCCAGCACTATGCGACGTAAGTACCAGCCGCCATAAGGTACCTTTTTCCGTGGAACGTCACATATAGCTTAGTCAAATACTTATTTATACGTAGGTACCATCGCCCACCCTGTTAACTGTCCATCGGTAAACCTTATTACAAAAGGCATAAGGTCCACCGATGCCGATGGACAGTAAAGATAAGATAAGATAAGATAAAAAATAGTTTATTCAAGTAGGCATATTACAATGCGCTTATGAACGTCAAATAAATTTACCGGCTCCAACCGTACACCTCTGCCCCGAGAAGATTTAAATCCCCCCTCAATTGGAGGAGGGTATCCCAATATGGGACCGGCAACAAACTCGGCGGGACACATCTTTTCAAAACATTATTACATCTTATAATTAACATGCATTACGAGTAATTAATACAATTTAAGTTACTATAGAATTCATGCAATTATACTCAGTGAGTACATAACTTTATAGAATTTGATATAAAAAATAAACATATATGCACATGAAATCACAAATACGTAGCTCTTTCAGAAAACAAATCAAATCTTACAAAAGGAAAAGAAAATAAAATCAATAAAAGAAATGAGAATACATATTATATGAATCTAACTGATTGTTATGAGATGCTTTCATACAATTTGATGTGCTTTCTTACCTGAGCTGAGTCACCTTTAACTCTACACATAATACAATGTTTTTAATTGCTACTTGTCGTTATTACAGTTTCTGGTTTGGACCATGCATGTTTGTCTGTCAAGTAGTCCTCGACTCTGTAATAAGCCTTCAACATCAATGACTTTTTTAAGTAATTCTTAAGAGCTGGAAAGGGTAATCTTAAAGCATCCTCAGGTAACTTGTTATAAAAATGAATGCATTGCCCAACGAATGACTTCTGTACTTTACGAACACGAAACTTTCTGATAGCAAGCTTATTTTTATTTCTAGTATTATAGTTATGGACATCAGAATTCTTAGTGAAGGAGTCTAGATTCTTAACAACATAAATAATACTATCATATATGTATTGGGAAGCTACAGTTAAAATATTAATTTCTTTAAAAAATTCTCTTAATGATTCACGCACCCTTAAATTATATATAGAACGAATGGCTCTCTTTTGTAAGACAAATATAGTCTGTATGTCAGCTGCTTTGCCCCAAACCAGAATACCATATGACATTACACTATGAAAATAACTATAATAAACAAGGCGAGCTGTCTCAACATTAGTCAATTGTCTAATTCTCCTCACAGCGTAAGCGGCCGAACTTAATTTGTTTGCTAGTGTTCTTATATGAGGACTCCATTGTAGATTTTTGTCCAATGTTAAACCAAGAAACAGTGCTTTATCTACCATCACTAAGCATTCATTATTCAAAAGTATCTTAGTATCGACTGGTTTAACATTCGGCAAAGAAAATCGAATGCATTTAGTTTTCTTAGCATTAAGAAGCAAATTGTTCATAGTAAACCAGTTTAGTACATTAACGAGTGTGCTGTTAATTACACTGTAATCGGTAGATTTACGATCAACCTTAAAAAGTAATGATGTGTCATCAGCAAAAAGAACAATTTCACAAAGATTTTCTACTACACATGGCAAATCATTTATATAAACCAAAAACAGGAATGGACCCAAAATAGAACCTTGTGGCACTCCTAATTGGACTACAGTACCGCTAGACCGGGTTTTGTTTACAACAACTGTTTGTGTTCTGTTGCTAAGGTAAGAAGACATAAAGTTTAGGGCATTTACTGACAGACCATAGTGTTCTAATTTCAAAATGAGCGTTCCATGATCCACACAATCAAATGCTTTAGAAAGATCACAAAATATGCCAATTGCATCACAAGAATTTTCCCAAATATCATAAATATGTTTAATAAGTACCGAAGCAGCATCGGTCGTGGAACGGCCCTTTGTGAAACCAAACTGATTGCTTATGAGTAAAGTATGTCTGTTGAAGTGACCCAGTAGATCATTTAACATTAACTTTTCAAAAACTTTACTTAGTACAGGAAGTATTGATATTGGACGGTAATTAGCCATATCACTCGAATCACCCGATTTAAAAAGAGGTATGACTTTGCTATATTTCATAAGATCTGGAAAGACTCCTTGTGAAATTGAAATATTATAAATTACGGCTAAGTAAGGCGCTATTACGTCCAAGACATGACTAATGACTCTAACGGATGTTCCCCATAAGTCTTCCGTTTTCTTTAAATTGAGTGACTTGAATGTTTTAACAATAATTGCTGAATCTACTAGACTAAACTCAAAGTTAATATTACATTTCTTAACATTAGCACAAAGTAAGGAATGAGCTCGAGACGAAGATGAATGTAGACATTTCGTGGTATTAATAGCTATTTTAGAAAAATAATCTTCGAATGCCGAGGCAACAGTTAACAGTTAAGAGTGTTGCTGTTTGTACTTTTACAAATAAATCTAATAAAATAGACATAAGTGACTTGATAATAAATTGACCATTTACATGTACTTATTTTTGAAACATAGCGTATAATGCCATAATAACACATACAATTTAATTGTTACAGAACGATGACGGTGAAGAAGACCACCCGCAGCGGCGGTTTCGCTGCGTGCGTCGCGCGACAGAAGCTCCACAACAACAACCAGTTCGACATCCTCACCATCAAGCCTACCAACCCCACCACCTACAACATCGTCGTCGGCTTCAACGAGAAAGACCAACTCCAACTCCTCACAAAGGACAACGAATTCATAAAAGAATTCTCTGAACTCAAAAACAAATACGAAAACATATCCATCGACGACATAACGAATTGCGTCAACGTCGAAAACTACCCTAACTGCGAGAACACTCTAGTCTTTTACGTAACCAAAAACCTGACGAAAGAAGCGATAGCCCTCAAATTCGAAAACGAGCAAGACTTCAAAAGGATATACTTCACGTACAAATATTTTAAAATGCGTAATCGACTAACGAACAACGCCAACAATTACGCAAGTAGCGATAATTTGTTTTCAAAAAAGAAGACGTACGAGATATTTAAGAATAGAAAAAATAGTATCGATGATTACAGTTTCGAGAAAAGTCGAGCGGAGTTTGATTTAATGCAGACAACCGATAACGATCTGACGTACATGACGGTGCAGCAGAAGAATTACCATTCCCGATTCGATCAGCCGATGAGTCTCATAGACATCAGGAGCGAAGAGCCAGGCGAAATCGACAGTGTCATATATACTAACGTAGACATACCAGCCAAACCTGACAGGAAAAGGCTGTTCCATAAAAAACCTAAAGCACCACCTCCTCCAGTACCTACAAATAATAAAGATAATCAAACGAAAGTACTTAAAGGAGAATTCGTTAGAGTGAACGTGGAAAGAATTCCGGATGTGGTTCCTAAGGATAACAAACAGAGCAAAGTCCCTGATATCCTCATGTTTAGAGATAGTAAACCTAAGAAGAATGGTGCCAGCAATTTGTGGTCGGCCAGTAATAAAGGTGAGTCTCAATAACACAATTTACTTCATTTTAAGCTCTTAATCTCTCACCTTTGTCAGAGAATAAGCACATACCTATACACATCAATAGCAAAATCCACTTTTAGTTTTTAAAGTTTTAGATTTCAGAGACAAACACAATAGTGATATAAGGCAATGAGAAACAGGGGCTGCAACCCTCGGTCTGTTTCTTAGCCTGTTCAGAAAATAAATTTGGCTATTCAGCATTGAACGTAGCTGGCATATTTTGTAGTTTGCTGATTTGACGAAATCCGTTGCATATTTACAGTGTATATTTTCATTTAAGCAGATATACAAGTATCAATTCATAAGTAGTCACAAAGTGTGAGTAAATAAGCAAACCTGCCGCAATCCTGGATCATTAACAGTCTCTCATAATATCGTGCGATAGAAAGTTTGCATCAATGCGGTTGATTAACCTGAGAGCTTCCTTGTCTTGCAAAGAAAACTAGGTAATAAAGAATCACGAATTGATCTAAAGCCCTATTGTAGAATGATTTGCTAATAAAATATTACCATTTAATTTATCTTGCTTAAAGAATAATTGCGTCTGCTATAGGTAAACGACAAGGTAGAATTTTTTACTAAATCTCTACTACTACTCTGGAGGTTCATAAAGAAGTATCGCAGTGATTTTATATAGGTCAGGAAATGAATGCTCAAAAAACGTTGTAGAGGGTAATGCTAGGAACACAATTTTTGACTCTGTAACTTTGTTTGGACTAGTTAGGAGGTGAACATATCAAAAGTCCCCGGCTGTAGCACCGGTGCTCGGGGGTAGAAGGGGGTAAGCAGGTCGAATTTTTCGGTTTTTCATTGATATCTTATAAGCTTATCTTAATAGCTTTTCCCTCTATATCTTCTTATTGCTTGGCCTAATAGCTGAGTTTTGGGATTAAAACTACATTATATATTTTTACTTATTTAACATAATACAAGTCATCAGACACTTTGTACTTATTACCTAACTATAATAGCTTCTTACCAACTAAGTACATACCTCAGACAAGCGGTAGATCTAAAATAATATTGTTGTTATTGCAATTAGCATGATACAACTTACACTGGAGATTCACTTTCATTATTAATCAAAGCTTATGGCCATATCCAAAGGTAAGCTACTATGAACCTACGAACATTACGAGTAGGTATAAGACGAAGACGAAGACGATACAGAAGGTATAACAATTATAAAAATCGCAGACTTTTTTTATTTTTAGTTGCATAACTTTGTCAGCCCGACAAACAGTCGCTTATAATTATGGTCTCATATTAAATGAGAATTATTGATGCTTGGTGTGATTGTTAACGAACGGAAAAAAACATCATGAATAAGTAAGAAACATTAAATCACTACTTTTATGAAGCAATTGAAATAAATATTACAAACGTGGGTGTATTGTTTCCTATTATGTTCCTAATGATGCATTGTTAAAAGTAAACGAGCAATTTTCTAGCAGCAAGCAGAAACTTCGGAAAATGGCCGTGTTAGGAAACAACCGATAATCGATGGTTTACAAACTATTTCACAAACGGAGTCTTACACGACGGTAAACATAATGTTAACTAGGCTAGGTAATCAAGACTTTGGAGATCAGTTTTACTTGCAAACAAGATAACCATCATCGTTATTATTTCCCACTGCTGAGCAATGGGCCTCTCTTCTAGTACGCCACATATCCCGGTCCTGAGCTAATCTCTTCCGAGGTGATCCGCAATCTTCCGGATGTTGTCCACCCAACGACCACCAATACCACCATACCCATAATGTTACCTAAATTAGGAAATGTAAAATCACAATTTTAAGATTTACCAAGGAACTTCGTAAAGTTAATTAAAATAAATACGATCTGACGTATTGTTAGCAGGTTACATACCTATCACAGTAAATAAGATTTGAATTAATGTGTTGAAATTATGTAGGTTATTTCTTACAAGAACTTTCGTCAAGCTACAAATCAGCCTGAACGAACACAGAATGCCAAATGCGAAGTTTAAAATGCAACCGAGCCAAGGCCAGAGATGTCCATCGCTTTCGTAACCGGTCATTCACTCGTTCACCAAATCTGCCACAGACAATAGACGTAACGAGCATTTGCATTCCGTGAACAATCTGTGGTAGTATGTAATGGGCTCACCTGTAATGGTATTAAGAGTTACGTAGATGATTTACATCAGTTTGTAAAAATGATTGTTTGGATAAAAAGAGGAAAACCATGAATATGAAAGTAGGTATCTAATTATATTTCATAAAAACTATGATACTTTCTTTTTCACGTTTAGTTACAACAAATGTATATCTGAATAGGTAGTTATACTTAGTAACTTTAGATTTTCGTTATTTATTGATGTACATATTTATTCTAACGATAAAATTGTTAAAAATTCAGAATGCTAAATATCAAACGTTCTTTACCTGCATCCTGTCCTTCTTTTTAGAAATTTTCCATCCGATCGTCAACTCTATCCCAAAACTAGTGCCTGCTAGTTTTTAGGAAAGCTACTGCCAACCGACCTTACAACCGTTCCAAATATATATATATATATATATATATATATATATATATATATATATATATATATATACTGTTTAGTATTAAAAGAGGACAGCTGACCTTTTATTTATTTCTAAATGCTTTCCTTGGATGCTTGATGGTTGTTAGATTACATCGCTACATCCTTTGTGATTATTGTTTATGTTCTAACAACTCAAGGTCAAAATTAGAAGTAGTTGGATTCTGTGGTGATTATGTCATTTTGTATGAGAAGTGTTTAAATTTACTGATGATACAAGTCGTGTTTATAAGTTTTAGTAACGTGTCACGATTGTTTTTTCGAATGAACAACCGGACAAACAGTTTGATTTTTTAACAATAGCCAATCAGTCATGATTATATGCTTTATTTAGATATCATCTTCATTGTTGTACAAAACTTGTACTTTTTCTTTAATATAAAAAATGCAATTTCGTTAGAAATTATTGCTTGGTAACTAATATATAGCAGAAAATTTATTTAGTGTGGGGTAGCACTTGATTACCTACTGGGGCGTTATTAGTGTTGTTAAAAAGTACGTACTTACATCTAGAACTTTTACAGTAGATGTCTTTACGCGCATTTAAAGACGTGTTAAATACAATAAGAAAGAAAAAATCGATATTTTTTGTTAGTTGCTAGAGCCACTCTGGAGCGATGTTTCGGACAGTTGCGAGACTTAGTTTAAAATGAAATTTTCCTCCTTTAATTTTTTATCGCAACCATTCATTTGGCATTCGGCTTGATTATGTCTGCAATTATTTTTAGATCAGAAACGATGATGAACTGACGTATCGTGAGGTAAGTAGGTATTGAGCACTGCATATTGGCATAACACTACATACGATATTATGCCATGATTACTACGCACCTAATACCTATGTTTTTCCTATTTGTCAGTCTTTCGTTAGATCTATAACAAGTGGAAGTGGAAACCTAATTCAAACGGAAATCAAAGCGTATTTACGATATAATCAACAAGATGTATAAGTACTACAGTAAGTATTTATAAATTTTATAATTATTATTCACGTGCGTAAGAAATTATAAGTTACTTGTTTATCCCTATTATTATAGTGCCAAATTCATACCTAATTTAATACACATTTTTGATTTAGAAATAAATTAGATGTTTTCATGTACTTACAGAGTCGCAACATGTTTCACTGGGTAGTTTGTTTTTTCATTGTATCAGCGCCCACACTGTTAACTGTATAGTTGGGAGTGTTGCTGTTTTTAACTAATCGATGTCTATGCAAATTTCCTTGATAAAATGAGTGACAGATTATAATGTTAGAGTCTGTGCGGAAAGAGAAGAATCGTATTAGAATGTATTGGATCCCATACACTTCACGACTTTTCTCTTTCCGCACAGACTATTATAGAGTCGGTAGCGATAACCATAGGGTTATCGCTGCCGCCGTCGCAAGTCGCTCAGTATCGTGGCCGAGCCGTAATGCGGCAACGCTGTATTACTGCTACGGTCGTAATCCAAATGTAACATTAAGGAAATCTCACGTGAATCCCATGTAATAAACAAACTATACTTTATGACGAAAGCGGTATATCACCGGGTGATGAATAGGCAAACGTTGACAGATACGAGTATGTACTTACACATCTTCTTGTTTATGTTGTGAGTTGTGACAGAGGCACATAGGTACATGGCATAATGTTGCATAATTTACTTCATCCTTTCATTTTATTCTGGTGACTAGTGTTGGGTTTTCTTAACTAACATTATAAAAAAATGTCTTTCCGTTTTACTGCAGCTCTGCAACCTCGAATGGGTTTTATTCCTCACAGGGTCATTTGGAACATCTAAATAACTGAATCAGATAATTTTGCACACTACAATAAAAATGAATATTTGTAGGTTTAATAATAAAACTATAGGTAAGTACATTGCTCGTGAGAAGGGCTGGCAATTTAGTGGCATGGCTTTCAAACCCGAGGTTGTCGATTCGAATCATGGTTCGCATCAGTTCTTCGAAACTTATGTACGAAATATCATTGTATTTATCGGTGAAGGTAATAAAATATATTTATATATATAAATATTAATAGGACATTTTTTACACAAATCGCCTAAGCCCCACGGTAAGCTCAAGAAAGCTTGTGTTGTGGGTACTCAGACAACCATATATATAATATATAAATACTTAAATACATAGAAAACACCCATGACTCAGGAACAAATATCTGTATCATCATACAAATTAAATGCCCTTACCAGGATTTGAACCCGGAACCATCGGCTTCATAGGCAGTGTCACTACCCACTAGGCCAGACCGGTCGTCAAAATAAACGTTAGGAAACTATAATAAACCCAATACGGCATAATTTCCTCTCTGGGTTGAAAGGACGGGTGAAAAGTAGCTTTCGTGAAAACCAGTTCCTGCCGCATATTTGGCTTGTGAACAGACCTTACTATATAGGATGCAACCAGGAAAGGGCTAAGACAAAATAAACATATATTATGTGTTTTAAAAGTATAGGCATTCGCAAAGTTGACACGGCAGAAAGCGGAGAGAGCGCGGATATGTTTCTCCAAACATCCGCGATTCGTACAATACAAACAATCGCTCGTTTACCGTGTGCACGTCGTATATTGTCTTAGGTAGCGCGGGCGCAAGTGAGTTTGGACCAGCGTAACGTGAACTCAACAGTGGCGTATTTTAAGATTTGGCGGCGATCAGTCGTAACGATGGATGTATGGAGGGTAGAGGTAAGGGGCCAAATTCGACTTGTACAACTGTCAGATTTCGCATCCACGTCAAATCAACAATTGATTTTATTGCATACTGAGTGTTGATTCCATCAACGGTGGATAATATCATTTGGTACAACCAAAACTCCACTCTAAACTAAGGGTGGTTCGGTTTGGTTTGCTTGTCACCCTAACTGTGGATTGTTAATGTCAAATTTTGACATTGTACGTATTCGAGAACTTATGATTTTTCCCACATCAACGGGAGATCAACACGATACGTCAATCGTCGCTTGTCGAATAGGGGTCAAGGAGAAAACTCTTTTATGGGAGAATATTTGCGAAGTGTCCAGCGGTCAGCTGTAAATAACAGTTCCAAATCTCTCCAGAGTAGAGCTAGAGTATCTATAAGAACGTAGGTGTCAACGGAGTGAAGTGTGCTGTCAATGATTTGAAAATTTTTATCAAATATTCTAGGTATTGCGGCGCCACGTATTTAAGGTTTTCTGCCTTACACTTTTTGATATATGGAGATTGTTTACCTTACCTCTACCTTCCAGAAATGGAAGGCTTTATCCGCGTGATAAAATAAATGACACTTTTGTATAGGTACGTCATGATTGTAGGAGACTAGACACTATCATTATCAAGCCGCTTAGACAAAATCAACCATAAAATCTGTATGAAGGTTTGCCATTCCACACCTGGCCAAAGCTGTTCACAAAGTTTTGCTTACTCTCCCTTCGAAAGTCCCGCAACGCAGCGACCCAAAAACGAGTCCTAAAAATTATGATCTTTGGACTTGGAAGAAGAAAAGTCGCAGATCAACAATGATTGGTCCGTGCAAGCACAATAGCAACAACAGTGTAGGCCCTGTGGCAGTGCCTTGTGCAATTAGAACTAGTACTTGATGAGCAAATATACTAACGCATTAGGAAAGTCAACAGCGAATATTCTAAATCGTATATTTTTTAAACCTGCGTTAGATGGGTATGGTATTTAGGTATAACGCACAGGAGTACTTATACTGAACTTTAAAGACCATACGCAAGCAACTGATGTTATGTAAGTTTTAGCCTTTTATCGAGACAGATATTCATGAAATAAAACAATAAAAACGAATTAAATCGAATCATACTCGTACTTATAACGCATTTGAAGTACATCCCGACGTGACGGGATATACTTACTTATTATTATAAATTCATTATACGCCATATAAGTCGCTTTACTTTATAATTTTAAATATACACGTTTGGTTTTGAAAATATAATTTCATAACTTACAATCAACTATGTATATGTCTATAGTTCGCCTGATTGTATAGAATTCAAAATGCACTGTTCACTGAAAACTATTAACGGATTTATTATACATACAAAAACTACTTTACATAACTACAGTAAGTACTCATACCTAATACTTAAAATAAGTCAGTCTGTCAGGAATAAGTAGGTTAGAGTTTGTTGGGTTATTCCGTGTATTTCATAATCTTTGACTGTCCATATTTCTACAAGTTTAGTTTGTTAGCATAATGGGCACTCTATTAGGCACGTCTAATATTTACCATGTATCCAGTTGCAGAAATCTTCCTTGTGAAAGATTTGCTCGGCAACCTATTGCATTTGGTTAGTTGGTAGTTGTCTACGTCACAAGGCGTTTAGCCCGGACTCCCGTGGTCGCGTTCCGATACTTCTCTTTCCTTTGGTGCTCGTTGCTGGTGAGGAGCGCCTCCACCGCTCCGGTGTGACGCCTCGCGTGGTCCGGTAGGAGCTAGGCCTTCCAAAGCCTGCTGTGATGCCGCTGAGGACCCTGGCCGCTCCGGCCTGGGTGGTTCGGGTAGGTGTGGCGATGAAAAGAAACTCAATGTTTCACATGCACGTATATTTTACGTTAATCTACACTTATTCGTTCGTACACTGACGCCTGATGCGTGACAATCGTGACACGACAACTACTATTCTTAGAAAATAACTATACTGAAAACACACGCGGCGTGGTCAATGGCTGCGGCCAAGTCTAGCTTCAAACCCGGCAGGAATGCAACCTACGTGCGTTCGCTACAACGCTCCGAATCGTCCTGGTCCGGAAATAGAATCCATCGATATGAAGTTTTACCATAATGAATGTAGTGACATACCATTTAAGTTACGCTTGAGCCTCTAGGAAATTGGCCTACGATTATTGCACACGGCACATGTGAAAGGTGCTTGCACTTGGCGTAAACATTCCTGCGGGGGGGAGGCCAGAGTTGAGCTGATACCTTGAAGCACAATGGATTAGCTAGTCTAACTTACAGCACTATCAAACATTGACCACAGCAAAGTGGTGACATGAAAGAACAAGTAACCAACTAAATACTTATAAAGAAACAGTACCTAGTACAGTTGCAATTAGAAATCAGTGAGTCATCTTGATATAAATAAATTCAATTTAAACAGTAGGTACCATAAGTTGTTAACATGTGACAATACCAAAACATAACTTATAAATTAATACAGTTAAGTACACTCTACTGGTAATTTACACAATTTGACAACGGGCCGGATTAAGTCGCCGCCCTGAGTTTTTAATTTAACTGATCGTACAATATCATCTGCACCTTTAAATAATTGAATCACTCTACCTCTACGCCAGTGGAGAGGGGGTGCAGTTTCATCCTTGATTAATACTAAATCATTTAAAGCCATGTTAGGAACATGATTGTACCATTTGAGTCTGGTTTGCAAATTATTAAGGTAAGTAATATGCCATTTAGCCCAAAAGTTTTGTGAAATCTTTTGTAAAGACTGGAAATGTGATAAACATGCTACATTAGTGTCTTTCCACGGGTACTCAGGTACCGATAGCAATGGTTGCCCTATAAGAAAGTGGCCCGGAGTGAGTACTTCCAAGTCACATGGGTCCTCGGATAAAGGAACCAGAGGCCGTGAGTTAAGCACCGATTCTACTTTGGTAAATACGGTTGAAAGACCCTCGAAGGTCAGTATGCGGTCCCCTAACTCACGCTTGAGTAGGTTCTTACTACTCTTGACTGCGGCTTCTACCAAGCCTGACATGTGAGGGGCACCAGGAGGATTGAACTCCCAGCGGACACCTTGGCGACGAAATTCCTCCTGGAGGACAATTTCGTTGTCAAGTAAGAACTGACTAACCTCCTTGAGGTATGAGCTAGCACCTTTGAAATTTGTACCTTGATCGCTCCTGACTAAGGCGGGCAGCCCTCGTCGACTGACAAACCGTGTGAACGCCGCAATGAAGGCCTCGGTGCTCAGCGACGAGACGAGTTCAAGATGTACGGCTTTCGTTCCTAAACATACGAAAACACACAGATAAGCTTTGAGTGATTTAGCATTTCTGAGGTGACTACTTTTGACCCAGTAGGGACCGGCAAAATCGGTTGCTACTCCTGAAAAGGCACGAGCCGCCGTGACTCGGTCCGCTGGCAAATCTGCCATAAACGGGGCCTGCGTTGAAGCGTTGAATCTGAAACACGACATACAGCTATTGATTACGCGGGATACCACACGTCGCGCCGACGGGATCCAGTAACGTTGCCGGAGTATATTGATGAGTGCGCTCGTTGAAGCGTGACAATAGGTACGGTGATAATGCTGCATCAACATTTGAGTCCATTTATGGTCTTTAGGTAGAAGGTATGGGTGCTTAGCATCGTAACGTAAGCATGAATGCCGCAGTCGCCCTCCGACGCGAATGAAGTGATTCTCATCTACGAAAACGCTGAGTTTTTGAAGTGACTTGCAAACAATCTTGCCTCCTTTCAATAACACGATTTCATCTCTGTAAGCATCCAGTTGAACGTACTTAATCCAGTGGTTCATTGCCTCACGATTTTCGTCGATCGTTAGCGTAGGGCGAACGTTCCGTTGCGCTTTCGGCAAACGAACGTTCTTACAAAATCGCAATACGTATGACGTCACATTGATAAGCTTGTTGAACGAACTGACTCGTGATAACAGAAACTCCTCCCATGACTTCTCGGCCGGCGTAATGTGATGTAACTGTTTGAATCCGGGTAAATCTGGTGACATGGTGACCGGCATCGTCGGCCACTGTGACTCATTCGTCATTAACCATTCTGGGTTCCACCAAAGATGAAACCCGATGAGGTCCTTCGCCGTAGCCCCCCGCGATGCGACATCGGCAGGGTTCGACTCCGATCTGACATACCTCCATGTCATAGGTCGGGTTGACTGTTGAATATCTTGAACACGGTTACCTTCAAAAGTCTGTAGCACATGAGGCTTTGTGTTCAACCAACATAGCACAATTCTGGAATCTGACCAAGCATTTATGCTGTCAATCTGAACTGATTCCTCGTATGCCGCTGCGACGTGGTTTAATAACTTATAAACCAGGTGAGCTGCATTTAACTCGCTCTTCGGAATGGTTTGTTTGACTCTCCTTGACGCTACGCGAGTCTTAGCTATCACTAACCGTACTAGTACATTCCCTGACGCGTCCTCAGTCCGGAGGTACACGCAGGCTCCGTAGCCGAGCTCCGACGCATCTCCAAAGCCGTGGAGGGAGTGTGACACCGCACCGGGCAGAGTGACGCACCGCGGAATCTGTAGCTGACTCAAGTGATGTAGATCTTGAATGAGTTCATTCCATTGAAGGTCTTGAGTATGGGACAGTGGCTCATCCCACTGTAATCCATCTGTGAACAGTGATTGTAAAAACAGTTTGAATCTAAATATGATTGGTGCGCAATAGCCACACGGGTCATACAGTCTAGCTATGGTACTCAATATGCTACGTTTCGTCGTTGGTTGGCCCAACGGTATGTTGAGTTGATACGACATGGAATCTGACATGGGGTTCCACTGTATCCCTAATACCTTTATGAAACTCTTGTCGTCAGTGTCAAACTGACGAGGCATCTCACAATGCTCCTGCGGAAGATCCTGTAATAATTCTCTGCGGTTAGACGACCATTTGCGTAACTCATATCCAGCGCTCCGCATGAGTTCTATGAGTTCTGATTTGAGTTCTTGGGCCTCGGTGAGTGAATCAGCCCCAGTGAGGATGTCGTCAACATATACATCTCTGCGCATGATATGAGCAGCCGGTGAGTCTGGATGCTGGGCTTCCCAGTCATCAGCTAATCGAAGTAAGGTCCTTATCGCGATGAAAGGACTGGAGCGTAGTCCGTATGTATTGGTATTTAACTCATATACCTGTACATCCTGCGACGGATCCTCGCGCCACAGAATCAGCTGATAGCGCCTATCGCTGGGGTGTATCCACGTTTGCCGGAACATCATTCTGATGTCGGTCGTGAAGACAACTTGATGACGTCTGAAATTTAACAATATTTGAGTGATATCATTTTGAAGCGGTTTGCCTGAGTGAAGGCATTGATTGAGCGATACTCCGGTGCTTGAGTTAGCTGCAGCGTTATATACGACGCGGATCTTTTCGGATCCTTTTTTGAAAATTCCGTGGTGGGGTATTACATAGTGTTCGCTCTCGAAATTAAAGTCTGATTTGGACATATGACCAAGTGCCTCATAGTCCCTCATGAATTCCTTATATTTTTCAGCAAATACTGGATTTTTGGCCAGCCTGGCCTCCAACGAAATCAGTCTACGCATGGCTAGAGCCCTAGACTCGCCCAGCTTGGGTCGGTCTGCCCGCAGCGGCAACCGCACCATGAATTGGCCATTATCTAAACGTTGAGTAGTGGAGGTATACAACCTTTCACATTCGAGGTGTTCTGGGTGTTGCGGCCGCTCCTCGGGGGGCTGCTCCACTCTCCAAAACCTTTCTAGGACGTCCTCGAGCCGAGTAGCATGGATGCCGTAGTCCTCTACTGATGTCCCGGCGGTCGGTGTTGTTAATGATGATGGGTAATTCCAAGTTGCCCCCATCAGCACGTGACCGAAGCAGGTGCCGTACGCCTCAACACCTGGAATGTTAGTGAGTATCTTTGAACCAGTGTATATATAATTGAGCACATCCGTTCCTAGAATGATGTCCACATCCTGCGATCTATCCAAGGCAGGGTCAGCTAATTCAAGTTTTGATGAATCCAAATGAGTCCTGATCTCAGTATCATAATAAGGTATGTTTCCCGTAACCCTGTACATGACTGTAGCTACTACACTGATGATAGGCACTGTTTTCCCGCGTGGTTTGAATACAAGCTTAGCAATCGTGCCTGGCACATTTACCTTTATGTCACCTACTCCAAAAATATTATTCCCAGTAAACTGTTGGTGTACTTTGAATCTTTCTACAAATGATTTCTTCACTACGGAGCACCCCGCTCCCGAGTCAAGCAAAGCCCTAGCTTTAACATAAGACCCATTGCCTGATCTGACCATGATCACAGCTGTAGGAGAGACACGAATTGGCGCCATTCGTAGTCTTTCCTCCGGTGCACCAACAGTGGCCTGATCTCATTGTTCAGGCTCAGGACTGCTCCGAGTCCCGAAGCGCAATGAGTGGAATGACTGCTGCGCCGCTTGAACACGCGCGCCTACCTTAGCCCTCGGTATATGACCGGTGGGAATCAGCTGAGCCGGCTGAAGCGCACTATGAGGTGACCCTGTCTCCCTCCTTTGGGGTTGGTCTGGTACTGACGGCTTGGGAGACTGCGGCTTCGCAGCCCTCGGCGGAGATGTAGTCCGTCGCTGGGGAGACGGCCACCGCTCCGGCAGCGTGACTGCTCTCGACGTGCTTGGCGTGGCAAGCGGCATGACCCTTACCCGATGGACAGCTGCTTCAACTGCCATGGGTGGGGCTCTCCCCGCTGCACCACCATCGCACAGCAGTGAGTTGTGTGCGGACGACTCACACTGTGCGCACCAGTTGCGCTGCATGCACTCGCGTGCATAGTGACTGCGCAGGCATCTGAAGCATGCGCCTGACTTCCTAGCCCAGGTCTTCCGCTCCGAAATCGCCAGGTTAAGGAACTTCGGGCATTTGTACAAGCTGTGCTGGTCACTCGAGCAGTATGAGCAAAGAACAGGGGGTGAATTCACCTGATTGGTCTCTTGTTCGATGGCGAAGACCCTCGCTGGCGGTCCCGGTTTCCTGGTAGCTTGACCCGACGGCCCCGCTCTTCCTCGTGCAGGTGCGGAACCACGCTGCGCAGTTGGTTGCTCCACCGCTGCTGGCGAGACCGCTTGCTGAACCCGGCACTGCTCCTCCAACAGCGCCAGTAGCTGCGTGAGAGTGGGCAACACCTCCGGATTGCCACCGTACCTCTCCTCGTATAAGGTCTTGATTCTGTTCGGTAGTTTCTGCAAAATTATAAAAACCAATAAGTATGACCACTCCGTGATTGGCTGCTTGAGCTTCTCAAGCGCCTGGACTGACTCCCGGAGCGGGTCATAGAAAGCTGAGCGTGACCCTGCACTCCAGTGCGCCACTGAAGGCAGGTTCATGATTCGGCTAATGAATGTATCCAACAGCAGCCTGTTATTCTGATACCGAGCCCGCAATAACTGTAAAGCTACCGCGTAGTTGGGTCCGTCCATCGGAAGGTGCTGTATAATGGACAGCGCCTCCCCTTGCAACGACGACCGAAGATAGTAATGTTTCTCCGCGTCGGAGATGTCCCTACTATTGACTAACGACATAAAGAGATCATAGAAGGAGAGCCACTCTGGCAGGTTGCCACTGAAGGTGGGCAGCTGCACAGAGGGCAATTTGACTTTACCTGCCTGTCCACGGGGTGTGTGTGACTGGCCAGCCTCTCCAGCCGACGCCTCGTCTAGCTGGATCAGCAGCCGGTTAACCTCGCTGAAGCACTCCTGGTATTGAAGTCGTTCCTCCTCCTCGAGCTCACCTTCGTAGGCCAGCAGTGACTCGTGGGCCTTGACGTACTCAGTATAAATAAGATCAAAGTGCCGCTTCGCCACCGACGCGGCCATGCTGTCAGGTCGTGATGTGACCGTGCCAGCATAGTCGGTCAACATTTGGTACTTGGTGCGCAGCTGCACCTTGATTGACTTTAACGACATGACGTGAATTTACTTTACGATTAATGAAAGACACTAATTTGTGACACTATTCGACTAACAGTTTACAAGTTAGGTGGCTTTGGCTTTACCTTAAAGTTGGATTTTATATTGACGATAACCTAATTAATCTATTGGCGACACTTGACGTTGACAGATAATTCTAACCTAAATGTCCCAAACTGACGTTTGCCGCGAACCGGAAATGTCCTTATGCTAAAGATGGCCGCACTCCGCACTGTACGGTCCCCGTCCGTTGCCTACGCAAGAAAATGGCGGCCGACGCCTTCCCTTTTATTACGATTTGATTTGATTTTTTCGCACTATGCCCAACCGCACCGGGCTCCGTTTCCACTGAATTTAACGGCAAAAATGAATAATGCTGACACGATGAGTACTTGAAGCGATGATTACGCTACCAATGCGATGTACCGCTGCGGTGCTCGCGTTGATGACGATGGCTTTCAATAATATCGTGCTGTAATTCCTCCCCTCATGGGCCACCAAAAATGTCTACGTCACAAGGCGTTTAGCCCGGACTCCCGTGGTCGCGTTCCGATACTTCTCTTTCCTTTGGTGCTCGTTGCTGGTGAGGAGCGCCTCCACCGCTCCGGTGTGACGCCTCGCGTGGTCCGGTAGGAGCTAGGCCTTCCAAAGCCTGCTGTGATGCCGCTGAGGACCCTGGCCGCTCCGGCCTGGGTGGTTCGGGTAGGTGTGGCGATGAAAAGAAACTCAATGTTTCACATGCACGTATATTTTACGTTAATCTACACTTATTCGTTCGTACACTGACGCCTGATGCGTGACAATCGTGACACGACAACTACTATTCTTAGAAAATAACTATACTGAAAACACACGCGGCGTGGTCAATGGCTGCGGCCAAGTCTAGCTTCAAACCCGGCAGGAATGCAACCTACGTGCGTTCGCTACAACGCTCCGAATCGTCCTGGTCCGGAAATAGAATCCATCGATATGAAGTTTTACCATAATGAATGTAGTGACATACCATTTAAGTTACACTTGAGCCTCTAGGAAATTGGCCTACGATTATTGCACACGGCACATGTGAAAGGTGCTTGCACTTGGCGTAAACAGTAGTTTAGACGAGAGATAATCTTTTGCATAATAGTTTTATGTTAGTCCGTTTAAACTAACTTGGCATCGACTTGAATAACAAAGTAAAGGCATGTCATTATAATTATAAACATCATATTTTCATAGAAATTTGACGTTGTCACAGTTAGTTATTGCTAAAAAATATCGTATATTTTGTGCACCAGTCTAAATGCTAATCGGAAAGCGCTAAGCTGAAGATAAAGAAGAAATAGTTTTAATAGCCGATTGATTGTAAACGGTAATTATTCTAATCTACAATTAGTACATACCTACTCGTACTTACCTAACGCACGCGAATAGGTGTCCTAATTGACAATCGCGCTCCTCGGTCAAAGCTACGGAGTCAAAAATTGTGTTCCTAGCATTTCCCTCTATAACTTCTTATTGCTTGGCCTACATAATATATGTTTGATCGCGCGTTCGCACGAGTAAGATTCGCGCGGACTTGCGATTATCGCGTAGTCGCATCGTACTAAGACGACCCCTCATGCTGATCCAGTCACCATCTGAATGTCACATTAAAGCTGCTCAGAATGATTGTGAAACTGATCCTGTCAACAGTACGAAAATATCTTATTTCATATTTACACAAGATGTATTCAGCTACCGTCTCGCATCATCGGATTCAATCCGCATCGTGACTGTCGCAACGAAATTTGATTGAATAAATTCGTTACAGCAATTACGTGGGAAATGCGAATTGAAAAGAATGCATTTTGCCGTTGAGAAACTCTCTTCAAATCTTCATTTTACGACTGGGTTTTACATAGCTATGAAGCTATTCTCAGGCGTTTTCACAGATGAATTGACAAACAAGATGTAAGTAAGGTAGAAGTACTAGTGCTCGACGCTGCACTAGCATTCGACATGGGCACTTTATGTCAAAGTAATATAGGTTAATAATATATTCAAATTTAATCGTTGTCACTTTGACATAAAGTGCCCTTGTCGAATACTATAGTGCAGCGTCGAGCACTAGTACTTCTACCTTAATGTGACATGAACATGGCGGCAGGAATTATACCTACCCGCCCCGCTACCTATTCGCACGGATTCCACAAAACCTTAACAAATTATACACATTAACCTTTCTCAAGAATCACTCTATTGATAGGTGAAAACCGCATGAAAATTCGTTGAGTAGTTTTCGAGTTTATCGCAAATTCCATCCTTACAACTACTATTAATCTTTCAAGTAAAATAATAAATAGGTTGTTAAAACTAATAAACAAAAGAATAGCATTAATTAGAGAATGTGGCGAAACAATGCATCGAAATGTAATTATTGCCTTTATACATTAAATTAGTTTATGTAATCAAGTTCGTTTCAATATGTTCATCAGCAGACCTACTTACAATTACAGCTAAACTAATTACTCTTCTATAATTAGTCAAACCTGACTTGCCCTAATTATAATTTGAATTATCATTATATTTATATTATTATATTGATAAGATTATCCGCTGCTATTAAAGCACAAATACGCGTCAAAACTATTTACAATTTTCTAATATATTTAGAAACATATAGTATCTAAATATGAAACAAAAACTGGCCAAGTGCGAGTCGGACTCGCGCACGAAAGGTTCCGTACCATTACGCAACAAACGGCAAAAAATCACGTTTGTTATATGGGAGCCCCACTTAAATATTTATTTTATTCTGTTTTTAATTTTTTTGTTATAGCGGCAACAGAAATACATCATCTGTAAAAATTTCAACTGCCTAGCTATCACGGATCATGAGATACAGCCTGGTGACAGACAGACAGACCGACGGAGAGCGAAGTCTTAGTTATTACTAACCCCACCTACCCATCCTACCATCCCTACTGGGTCCCGTTTTTACCCTTTGGGTACGGAACCCTAAAAAGCAACAAAGCGTGGAAAATAATTTGTAAAGATAAAAAGATTCAGTTTACAGATTTAAGATTAAGTATAAGTTTAAGATTACAGATTACGTATAAAGTATTTCCTCCATTTGTAGGTACTATGGCCCGATTCGGACTTTGAAATAGACATCTATTAGATATCTTTTAGACATCACCAAGATACGATAACGATATGTTTAAGATCTAACCTGTCAAATTTGACATTTGCGCGATTATCGAGATACTCTTGTCGATTTCCACAGGATATGACTTAGAGATCCAATTCACATCTAATATATATCTTACTCTATCTAACGTAATAAAAGCACAGAATAACTAATAGTATGATAAAAGTGACATTGGTTGCCCGAATTGCGCTGCAAAAGAGAACTAGTTGATATCTAAACTATAACGTATCTAGAATGGATCTAGTACGTGTCGTCTCTTCTGAATATCTTGAAGTTCGAATACGGCAGTATCAGTACTGAGTGACCACGATACAGTATAGTGCTAGCCACGCAGTTAGCCAAAGCCTTCGATTAAACTTTAACGAGTGTATGTTAGGCCGGCCGCAGACCGCAGAGGCACTCCAACCGCTACACACAGACGAGATAACGACTCGTTCCCAGTATGTGCTTTGCATTTGACTTCCAGAAATATTTTTTACAGTACATGCTCCATTATGACACCCTGTGCTATAATAAGCACATTACGTAACTATGTCGAAAATTTAAAGGGCCATAAACTACACTGTAAAACGTTGTACGATATACGTGCGAATAGGTAATTCGCAAAAATTCCTATTTTTCGCACTTGTATTGTAAGTAAATAACTATTAAACTAATTATTACTAAAATAATTATTAAGTAATAACTAAAAAAGACAAACGAAAAAATCAAAAATGTGTGGACTTTTTACTGGACTAAAAAAACCAGCACCTGTATAAAAAATCTGCTTATCGTTTCCTACTCTATAAAAGTAGAAAAACAAAGTCTTGAAAGGTAGAAGGCGGGTCCTCTAATAGTTTCTGAGAAACAAGATAGGTACCTATTTTTGGGTCCCATACAAAAAAAACAGACTTTATTTTTTTCTGCTGTCAATATGCCTTATTTCGAAAAAATGTATACCACATTTATTGTTCCTTATATAATTCTATATCGGATAGCATTTTTCAAAAAATGATGAATGTCTTCTTTTCGAGCCATCCAGCCCACCGTGCATCGGGTCTCTGCTTTGGGCCGAGGATATTGCGTAAAATCTTCCTTCACACACACAGAGGTCACATTATACTGGTTAATTTCAAGATTCGATTCTCTTGCGCCCACGCAACTACTGCTCATAAACGTCCATATTGGCCAGCCAACAATGCACAGTGTTGGACCGTTACTGGCTTGTTCGGAATTAGTTCCTGAAACAAGGGAGTAATCATAGTATTCAATTTGTGCAAGTGGTTAAGACTTAAGAGTACTTGACACGAATAGTTTTGCGTTAATATTGAAGAATCAGCAGCAAGCAGCGGCAAGCAGTGGTGGCCGAGTGGATATGACGTCTGACTTTCAATCCGGAGGTCGCGGGTTCAAATCCTGGCTCGTACCAATGAGTTTTTCGAAACTTATGTACGAAATATCATTTGATATTTACCACTAGCTTTTCGGTGAAGGAAAACATCGTGAGGAAACCTGCATACATCTGCGAAGAAATTCAAAGGTGTATGTGAAGTCCCCAATCCGCATTGGGCTAGCGTGGGGACTATAGCCCAAGCCCTCTCGCGCATGAGAGGAGGCCTGTGCCCAGCAGTGGGACGTATATAGGCTGAGATGATGATGATGATGATTGAAGAATCGAATAACTTATGTTTAATGATTTAAAATATTGTTTATTAGCGCGTTAATTTAGGAATTCCCAATCAAAACGAAGCAAGGAGGCATGGGAAGAAAAGGTCGATTTTTTTCGAGGTAGATACAAAAGTTATTTACGATACAAGTGCGGAAAAAAGGAATTCGAAACGAGTGGCGATAAATTAAAACACTGCCGGGACTGTTTTAAATCGACACGAGTTGCCAGTTACCTATTCGCATGTGTATCGTACAACGTTTCACAGTACTAGGGCCCTTTAAACTTTTGACATACGCACGGAATGTGCTCTTTCCCGCACTAGTGCGTTAACGTACTGAAAAAATATTATGTGATCAAGGCGCAACGGAGGTTCCACGTAAACACAGAGAAAATTTACCTACTTACCTACATCAAAATTATACCCAAAAGTATGCTGTAGGCTCAAAATTGCCCTTTTAATCATATTTCATCACGTCAGCTTAAAATAGTAGTCAATAACAGAAATCTTGCAGTGCGTCACTTGCGTCACTAAAACCGTACCATATCGGTTTGTTCATTTCGCTGCACGTTTGCATTTCATTATTGTCAATATGTACAATATTTAGGTTGATGGGTGGGACATGTATGTAGCTTTACCTAGTATTTTGCGAAATGAGATTCGCTGCTATTATCGGCTCGGTTGAACTGAAATTACCTGGACACGCTCTTAGGGCCCGATTCGGATTTTGAAATAGACGTCTATTAGATATCTTTTAGTCATCACCAAGATACGATAACGATATGTTTAAGATCTAACCCGTCAAATTTGACATTTGCGCGATTCTGGAGATACTCTTGAACGTTTTCCACAGGATATGACTTAGAGATCCAATTCACATAGTAGATATCTTACTCTATCTAACGTAAAAGTGACATTGGTTGCCCGAATTGCGCTGCAAAAGAGAGCTAGTTGATATCTAAACTATAACGTATCTAGAATGGATCTAGTACGTGTCGTCTCTTGTGAATATCTTGAAGTTCGAATACGGAAGTGATTCTCTTACAATAAAGTAGCGTCAAGATAATTTTGAACATTTTAGAACGCTGGTGGCCTAGCGGTAAGAGCGTGCGACTTGCAATCCGGAGGTCGCGGGTTCAAACCCCGGCTCGTACCAATGAGTTTTTCGGAACTTATGTACGAAATATCATTTGATATTTACCAGTCGCTTTTCGGTGAAGGAAAACATCGTGAGGAAACCTGCATACATCTGCGAAGAAATTCTAAGGTGTATGTGAAGTCCCCAATCCGCATTGGGCTAGCGTGGGGACTATAGCTCAAGCCCTCTCGCGCTCGAGAGGAGGCCTGTGCCAAGCAGTGGGACGTATATAGGCTGAGATGATGATGATGATGAAAGTAGCGTCAAGATAATTTTGAACACCTGGCTCGCTTAGCAACTTCTGGCCGTACGTATGTGGCGGTGTTACCGGTGTTGCATTACCTGCAGGTGTTGATTTGACTCGCCGTCAGGCACTAATAGGCGCATATAAGGAAGCAAACGTTGCACATGTCAAAACGACTTTCTTTCACACTAACTGTACGGGACTTACGTCATTCTGGGTATGAGGTTACGAAAGATCTGCGCGAGAGCCCTTCATGCTCGACCGGTGAGTGTTCAGTTACAGCACATGTGACAGTTAGGTAAAGTATAGCTAGTATTTAGCTACTTACTAGTATTGGTGTCAAATGATACTTTTCAAAACTTGCTCTTAATTTGGATCTTATGACACCCATTTTCAATGCAAGATACTAATTGTGCTTTTTTTACTTTACCGTAGCTTTTTCTCAAAAGCTTTATCAGCGGAAAAAGAGCTTTTTCCAATAAATTTGATACACCTACGTTAGGTTTGTAAGGTTTGTAGGTATGTATTATTTATTGGCAACAAAATATACTGCAAAATATCGAAAAGCACATGAATCCGAGTTATAATCTATTCGTGTTAATCTACTTATTATTTCATTTTGAATTTTCTGTATTCGGCGGTTTAAGTAAAAGTGTAGGTATTGCAACAAAAACTAACACGCATTGCATTCTCAAATAACGCTTAGATACCAACTCAGCTGCACTTGCAATGTCCACTTGACGAATTGCAACGTTGCCTTATTGTATGTAAAAGGTCGTTTCTTTATAGGAATTATTTAAACTACACGTCGTTTTAAAAACAAGGCAAGATGTGCAGACGCACCAATACAAATCAATGAACTAAATCCGTCCAATTACATCAGTTTTGAACTCGGCATTCCAAGCACGAGCTTCCGCACGGATCGCATACAAAATTTAAATAAAGCCTTGGTGCAAGTTGTGCACATTGCCAAATTGGCGGGACAAATATATTGATTGAATACTGGTGATCGTTTGACATTTGGTTTTGCAGCTTTTGGCCAGTGTTGTGATAATTGCTGTGAGGAACAGAGGCTTCTAACGGATTTTGTATAAAGTTGGTAAAGTTTATATTTTCATTGTTTACATGTCTACAAGGGCTGCATCTGCGAAAATGTATACCTACCTATAGTTTATTGCATTTTTAGTCATGCATTTATAGAAGGGGGAAGAATAGAAACTTGAAATTACATTTTAATATTGCTCACCTATTTATTTCACCTAAGTATATTTAATTAATTGTTGGGCCAATTATATTTTCTTTGGCGATTTTCTGCGGAATCACCTTTTTTTGCTATTTGTACCAGCCTTGACCGAATTTTTAGTTAATTTTATGCATTTTTTTCGAGAACGATTTCTCTGCTCTACTCGTACATCAGCACGATAGAGCTTTTGAACTCACGATTTTTGACCATCATAAATATATTATGAAAGGTCTAACGTGAGTCATCCTTAATAAGTGACGAATATGTTTGGAGAGTCTATGCCTATAAATCTTTTGTTTAACCTTTATTTAAGTGCTTCCTTTGACCTTAAGTTTAGTTTGTCTACTTCTCGGTTATCCTTATAGCACTTCCTTATATTTAAGTATCATCTTTCTAGCAATAAGCGGGTTTGCAAGAACTTGCCAACGGCAATGCCATGCCGATTAGGGAATGCAAATCGGTTATTTTTTGTATGGAAATAACCGCGGTTTCGGTTAATAACCGATTATTTCCATACAAAAAATAACCGAAAATAACCGATTTGCATTCCCTAATGCCGATTCACTATCATATAGCTATTAATTACACGCCAATGCAATGCCAATTAAATGTCACTTAACCTATAATTATGTTGAATATTATGATATCTTCGTGAAGATAAACAATTAACTTCTATCTATATATATATAAATGCAAGTGTCCTGACTGACTGATTCATCAACGCAGAGCCGAAACTACAAAAGTTGAAATTTGCACACTAGATTACATTTATAAAGTGTACAAGAGATAAGAAGCGATTTTGAGAAATTGAACCCCTAAAGGGGTTAAAAAGGGGATGAAACTTTGTATGGGGTTCTAGTTTCTGAATATATCTATCGATGAAATTTGCTATGGGGGTTTCGGGGGCGAAAAATCGATCTAGCTAGGTCTTATCTTCGGGAAAACGCGCATTTTTGAGTTTTTATATGTTTTCCGAGCAAAACTCGGTATTAGATAAGAAAAATCTCTCTCGGTATTAGAAAAGAGAAATACTCTCAGATATTAGAGCTAGGTATTAATTGAGACCCCTAGTTTGTTTTGCTTTTTAAATTTTCTAATTATGTTTTAACGTATTTTTACCTTTTTAACTTTTTCGTCTAGGGTAGCTACATACAGCAACACTTTTAACTGTCCATCGGTGGACCTTATGCCTTTTGTAATAAGGTGCACAGATGGACAGTTAACAGTGGGGGCGATGGTACTTGAGAAAGCTTCGCGATAATGGTAATTGAGTCAAAAAGCACAAAAAATATCTATTGCGGGCATCAGTTTTTTTTATCAGTTTGCAGTATATTGTTATTATTGTCATTTTCGTACAATGACCCTAGAAATTGGCACATCCGATGAACGCCTTGCATCATTTCTTGTTGCAGAAATGCAATATGAGTAACACAATTTTAGCAATTTTGCAATTATACGAACGCAACAAAATTATAGGCATTGAAATGAAAGGTTATAATTTAATGTATAACATACCTAGAGACTTCAGTATAAGAGTGAAGAAAGATGGTTACCTTAACCACCCAACTATACTCCAAGAGGCCAATTCAAACGTACATTTTGATATCAAAATCATTTAGGTACCCGTGCGTTTCACTCGCGGCCAATAATGTACGGGCAAATAAATTATGTTTATCAAAATGATATAATTAAGATATCATTTAGACATCAAAATTTATGCAGGTTCGAAAATAGGCCTCCAGTACTATAACGGCCTCCTAGCCTAGTCGGTAGTGAGGTAATAGTGACCCTGCCTACGAAAGAGGAGGTCCCGGGTTCGAATCCTGGTAAGGGCATTTATTTGTGTGTTTATCACGGATATTTGTTCTCGAGTTATGATTTTTTCTATGAATTTCTCATATTTATTCATATTCAGTGGTTCAAATTGAGCAGTATTTTGTAAAAAAATATTATAAGGTTGACAAAATATGACACAGCTGTCAAAGTCTAAGTTAAGTATTTAAGTGCAAATATTGATGGCGAGTTTCGCTAAAATTCGATATTGAGTAAACTCGATAACTTATAAATAGGAAAAAGATAACTTGGTCAAATAAACATGACTCGACTGATGTTAGTTATTACACAATATTGACTTTCTCACTTAAATTAAATTTTGGTAATGATAAGAATGTTGGTTGATACCCCACCTGACCTCATTTATCTACTTACATAATACTTATAATATCTGTACTCTAAACTCCGACATTGTGTGTATAAAATAATTTAATGGAACCTAAAAATAAGATGTCAACATAAAAGAAATACATATCTAAAATCCTATTCCGGTCTGGCCTAGCCTCATTCCGGTTGTCAGCTCTCGTCCAAAAGTGCCAAAAAATACTAGAGTTAGACCAAGATAAGTCTGCAACGATTGTGATAGGCCACGCAGTGCAAGTGTTATTTTAAACGTATAACTTCTATGAAATTATGACATAGTAAATAACACTTGCACTGCGTATGCTATCAAAATTGTTTACAGACTTTTCTTGGTCTAACTCTAGCGGCATTGCAGCGTTGTACCTACATAAAGGCAAGCGAGATTTTTTGTACCAAAAATAAGATACATAATATTTACTCAGTCTCATTATTAAAAACACCGCTATTACATTAGAAGAAACTACTACATTGCATTATAATTGGTTCATTAAAAATGCATTGACCTCTGAGACTGAAACGTAAACTTGACCTTAAGTCACGCGATGCAAAGTGGAACACTACATTGTTATGGTGCTTCTTGTTTATCTGCCATATTGTTTTCGGTGAGATAATATGCATTTTGTGTTCGTTACACGCAATATTATTAATTTTTTTGGCCCTGGCCGAAACCTAGCCAGGGAAATAAAAAAAAAAAACTTCCACCGAACATCAGCCCGGAACCATAGATCACTCTGCAACTGCATCGACATGGCAGCGGGCAAAGTGAGAGTTCATATAAGAACTTGATGTTTATGTTTGTTACATACTCTGTCGCTTTCTATGTCGGTGCAAAGCTAGATTACACGGACTCTTCCTAAATGTATCACTAATTGTTACTTCTCTACGTTACAGTGGCGACTGGGTACGAGTCAGACCGCGAAGAATGGAGGAGCAGCCGCTCGCAGTTCTCCACCACCGCGTTCGACAGCCTCGCCCGCCCCACCAAGATGGCCATGGCGCTCACCCTCCGGAAACCCCCCAGGATCGACCCCGTGCCCCAATACTACCGGCTGGCCAGCGACCCCAAGCCTAAACTCACCCCTCTACCCTTCAGACCTAACAACTTCCTCCAAAGACCACCCAGGCTCCCTAGACCAACCGCCGAAATTAAAAGAAACATTCTAACCACAGATCATCGCAAATACGCGTCACTGCAAAACCTCGACTTACCCATGAAGTTAAGCGAGAAGAACAAAATCGAGCCCAAGAAAACCAACTATTCCAACATATCACATCGGATCACAGGCTTAACCAACAAGCTGAGAGACCTAGGCAGTCCCAGCAATACTATTGGGAGGTTTAAAGCTCAGTCACATAATGATGTGGCTAATTTAAAGCCAGTACTGAAGACTAGAGACGGCCACGATGGCTCGAAAAGGTCCGTAGTGAGGACTTGTAGTGCTGAACCGCCAAAGAAAGTTACATTCAGCGCTTTTGCCACAGTTCAAGTGGTTTAATTTTTAGTTGTATCATACGTATTTTAGTTTATATTTAAGACAAGGCTAGGCCGGGATTTCTGTGTAAATACAATTGTATAAAGTTTATCTCCGCAAATAGAACTTTTTAAAAGTTAGTATTTTAGTCAAAATTATGTGTGTTTTTAGATGTGTCTTAACTTTATCATATAGTTATTTATTATTATTTTAAAATGTAGATCTATTCTGTCTACTTATTGTACCTACTTTACTTCAAACAGTGTGACTATATTGCACCTCTTTATATCATTATATCTTTAGTTATTTATTAATACGTTGCACCTATATAATGCGTATAAAAATTAATACATGATCGGCTCTGAAATAGAAGAAGTAGGTAGATTGTTTTATAAGTTCTGTACGGATATGATGGTCGTATTTGTCTACGTGACAGCGTGATAAAACGGTGTCCGTCTCTTTCTATCCCGCAGAGTTAAAAAATGACAGTTGTTTTATCACGTGGATAAATGTGGATAAAGCGATCCATAATAGGCTTGCAGCAAGCCTGGTGGCTCTAAAATATTGAGAATAATAAGAACATTATTAGCCCGTGCTACGTACGGGGGTGATCATAAAAGCGTCAAAATACTTCGACGTATTTGCTCAAATACATCTCTACATCTTTGAAAAACAAAACACGTATTTGAGAAAATACTGCAAAGTGCGTAGTGCCACCACTTCGTGTTGAGTAGAAATGCCACCAATCTTTGTGAGAGAGATTGCAGTCGGAACATTTCGGGAGAAATAATGAAAATTGATTGTTATTTATGTATGTATTCTAATAAGAATATCTATGACAAGTAGCCATAATAATATATGTATTTTTCAATGTGAATTGGTTTTATCCTGTGTGAATCCTAGTCGATGATTGCTTTTACAAATTTTTAGGTGCAAAGACGTGGTTTGGAAGCTTGCTTTGTATTTTCAATTTTATTTCTGTATGTGTTATGACTGTTTTCAATTGGCATTATGCGTGCGACTGATATTGAAGTGATTGAATATTTTTGAAATTGGTATGGAGAGTTATTGGAAGGTGCTAGTTAGCTAAGTTTATCGCGCGTAGAAAAAGTTACATCTACATTACATATTCTTATATCATGTTGACAAATGATAAAACATATTAAAGGAAGGGCAAATTTAGCACGTGATAAACTTTGGCATTCTTGGTGGTCATTCATAAATTATGTCACGGACAAGTCAGGTTTTAATCATTAAATTATATATAGGCTGGACTGGACTAGCAACCAAATTGTTTCCAACACAAGAAGTACAGTTCTCTAAAGAATAAAAAAAAAAGAAGTACAGTCAGCTGCAAAATACCTTTTAGTCAAAATTAGGACCCTTAGTGCCCTACATGAAACGTTAATCAGTAGATTGTTGACATAGCCTATGGATGAATTCACCTTTGCATGACTGTGATGGCACTGAATATATAATATAGCTTTTGTTATAAGTAAAAAGTCATAATAATTACTATTCATAATGAATTTTAGAATTATAAATAAAATACTAAATCTATTTTCGTAAGTGTGCATTATTCTTCATGTTTTCATTTTATTGTGTTTGAATTGTTAATTAATTGTAGTAGCTATTTTCTTAGACTTGTTTGAATCAATAAAAGTGTTTTGTTAATTTCCTTCTGAGTTTTGTTTCTTAAATAATTGCCCAGGTAACAACCAACCAACCAAAAAATTCATTGACCGAGACAAAAAATATTAATTTAATCTTTCCTAATAATAATCGGTTTTCTAGTATATTTTATGGTTTATTCTAATCCATACTAATATTATAAATGCGAAAGTGTGTCTGTCTGTTACCTCTTCACGCTTAAACAGCTGAACGGATTTAGTTTAAAAATTGGCATTGGCATAGAGATTAGTTTAAGTCCCGGGGAAGGACATAGGATAGTTTTTATGTCAGAAGTCATCCCTAAAGAGGATGAAAAGGGGGGGTAGAAATGAGAAAATTAATGAAGTGCCTGTTAATTGGTGTAAACAATTAAGCATATTATGCTCGAATTGCTATTAGATTTTATCCAGGCGCTGTACTTACTCTAGCTGCTGGTACTAATTCTACGCAGACGAAGTCGCAAGCGAAAGCTAATAGTTCAATAAAAGAAAGGTCCTAAAATTGCAAGACGCTAAATCATCAAGGGATTCTTGAAGCCTACTAGAATTAACTATACCTACAGCGTCCCCATTGCCATGGAGGGTTTGGGATTATACTGAGCAACTTTTACTATGGCACCAACCTCGAAATCGCGAAAAAAAAATTGGGTGTTTCATACATTTTGGCTGGTAAATTTCCTATGGGAGAGGAAATAATTTTTCGCGATTTCGAGGTTGGTTCCGTAGTAAAAGTTGCTCAGTTGGAGTTATCAGGAATGCAGTTATTTTTTGGCCACCTTGTATAAAATACGTTACCTATGTATGAATAACGATCGATCGATCCGATAAAAAAATAGCCTAATCGTACAACTCGATCGTACAGAAAATTAACATGTATGCCAATGCCGCACCTATGTGGTCGTAGGCATTCGCTTGCGAATGTGCATGTTATCAACAAATACCTCGGTTTATCAGAGTTCAGTGTTGTTCAAGATATCGCACGAGAAACATGTAAGTTTGTTTTTTTACATAACCCACAAGCAATTGCTTTGTTTTTTAAATTGGAACCCTTATTTACACAAATAAAGTTCAAAATAAATTTTTGAATATGTACGCGGGGACTTGGGAGGATAAAACCCTTTATTACGCAATGTAAGTTAGTAACAACATAACTTTTGACTCTTTGCATTTTTCTTTTACCTAGTACGTACTATTATTATTTATTCTGTGCTAGTACCTTAATAGTATTGAGGTAATTGAGCTTAAAGCCGACCACTGACTAACAGGCCGCCGGACGATATCGGCCTGTCAGTTGTTCGGAGCTGTCAAATTTTTGTTCTAACTGACAGGCCGATAACGTCCGGCGGACTGTTAATCAGTGGGTTCCTTAATACAATTGAGCGCTGAGTAGGCTGGAACTCACTACCTCGGCATTTTTTTTCGTTTTAAAGGGTTAAATACATATTCGAAAAAATTACACATCGCTGAAAAAAGGGGTCCCCGGTGAAAGTAATAAAAATAACTAGTTTCAATCTTTATAAATCACCTGTTGTAGTTCATTGCGGGAATGGCAAAATAGAATTATAATTTTAGCAGAAGTTCTAAGGTCCTGTTTTCTAAGGGGACCTTGCATTTTGGAGACAAAGCAAACCGCTTGGAACAGGTGTTTCTGGGGGTGATCTGAGCCGATTAAGCCCGGTTGCCAAGAGGTTCCACCCAGCAGGTGGGCAGGGGAGGGGGGGCAAATGTGGCTCCGGCGCGCCTCACTCTAAGCTATATATCTGCATACATCTAGCAACTATATCAAGTTTGGTGTCTTTTTCGTGTAATTCGAGGACGAAGAATTCATTTCTGTGACTAAATTTTCACTCTTCCATACAAAAAAATCGAGAAATTAAAAATTCCAAAAAAATCTTTTCACTTCTTTTGTCGAAAATCTTCTACAAAATTAAAACTATGAGGATTTGCTCTAGAAAAAAAATACCTGTGAATAGCCCAGTTATCCTACTATATAGAATAGTAAACTTGTTAAACATTTTTTTTTCATAACTCTGATAAAAAAAAAGTTTTGTGTCGCGCGGCGTACCTGCATTGTAAGAGCGGTATGCAGCGTTTAGGATTTTTAAGTATGTTTCGATGGTTTCTGATAAGTTGTTATTCTTCTGGTTGTAGAAAATTACTTCTGGACGTGATATATATACAAATATAAATTAAACGTATAAATATAGATGTTGGGAAAACTTTCGCCAATAGAGTTATTATAAATGTGATAAAATTAACAAAGCAGATGTTTGATTAAAATGCGGGTTAAAATACGAGTAAGATATATATTGTTCGCAATTGCCACTACATGCCCATGGGTCCGTGCATTTTAGTTTTTTCTTAACGCAGTTGCACCTCCCTGCCCATTTTGTTTTGCAGCGGCAACGAATAAGCTCTAAACAAGCAGCAGCCGCCGCAGGTAGGCTTGTACATATGGGCTCCCAATAACCATTTAGTTTGGACCAGCTCCAGTCAGCAGGACATGGAAGCTGTTGCTGAGGGGCTATAATCTGTCCCCAAACATAGCCTCCTTGGTAAACTGCACGGAGAAATATGTTTACGTGGGTAGGGCATCTTCCATTGGATGCAGATTCTCTAACTGAAGATTTTTTTTTGTAAAAAGTACTTTTCGGCACTCTTTTGCACTCGTACTTGTACCTGATGTACTCGTAAAATCAGTAACAAAATACTATGCATTTTGTTTAAATAACGACTAGGGGCCAATTCACACCTCGTAATTCAAATCTGTCCATACTTACTATTGTAAGACTCTTACTTGCCATACAAGACAATAACAATTTTTATCAATATTGGCAATGCCTGCTCAATATTGCCTTGTTTGCCGTATTTAAACCCCTCCGTTACGGCAGGATATGCGCTCCAAGCTTGAAATACGCTTTTTTCCCTGTCCATACAGAAAAGAAACAGTGTCGCAACCTGAAAAGGTGTGGAAGAATGACAAGACTTCTGACCTTTCTGGTCCTGTAAAATAAATTATATATCTATGCGTTACAAATAAAATCATATATTTAAAGAGAGTTTGCAGCACTTGACCAATTGCCCTGGTGAGCTGTCTCGTATACTGCGGTGACATATTTATTTTATTTACAATTAATGGAGGATTGGCACAGGAAAGAATCACCTGTTCCTCTCGTGCCATGCTATTGCATTTTCTTAAGCTAACGTTTGTAGTTCTTCCATTAATTGTAAATAAAACAAATAAATATGTCACCGCAATAAGAGACAGGTCAACTGGGCTAATGGTCACGTGCTGCAAACATTCTTTAAATATATGATTTTATTTGTAACTCATAGATATATGATTTATTTTACAGGACCAGAAAGGATAGTAGTCTTGCCATTCTTCCACGCCTTTTCAGGTTACAACACAGTTTCTTTTGTGTGTGGAAAGGGAAAAAAAGCGTATTTCAAGCTTAAAGCGCATATCCTGCTGTAACGGAGGGCCTTCTTCTTCGTTACACTCTTGATAGAGTGGTCGTGGCCATTATGAAAACTTTTGAGCGACTCATTTAACGACACGTCGCCATTCCTCCCGTAGAGCTGCTTTCCGTAAGCATTCGCTTACTGTGACCGACACACTGATTTGGTTTGGTCAGTACATCTCATTAGAGATCTTCCCCTAGCCCTGTCACTTCCTACTCTTTCTTGCACAACTAGACGTTCTGTCGAGGTTCCGTCTCGACGAGACACGTGTCGAAAGAAGTTGAGTACCGAGTTTTGCCCGTAGAAAGCAACCGCTCTTTAATGCCAAGCTCCTCAATAATTGATGCTCAGTCCATGATATGCCCAGCATTCGTCTCCAGCACCACATCTCTAGTGCATTCACTTTCTGTTTTTCGGATGCCCTTAGTGTCCATGTGAGACATACAGCATACAGAAAAGTGGGAAATATGAGGGATCTGACAATCCTGGTTTTAGTGGTCCTTGTAATGTTCCGGAGGGATTTAAATACGGTAAACAAAACAACATTGAGCAGCCAATTTTGGAAAAAAATGTTATTGTCTTGTATGACAAGTAAGAGTCTTACAATATTAAATCTGAACAGATTTGAATTACGAGATGAATTGGTCCTTAGACATTATTTTGATACTATGCATTGTGTTACAGTGTTCGGATCAGGTACAAGTACAAGTGTAAAAGAGTGCCGAAAAGTACTTTTTACAAAAAATAATCTTCAGTTAGAGAATCTGCCTCCAATGGAAGATGCGCTACCTACGTAAACATATTCTCCGTGCAGTTTACCAAGGAGGCTATGTTTGGGGACAGATTATAGCCCCTCAGCAACAGCTTCCATGTCCTGCTCACTGGAGCTGGTCCAAACAAAATGGTTATTGGGAGCCCATATGTACAAGCCTACATACCTGCGGCGGCTGCTGCTTGTTTAGAGCTTATTCGTTGCCGCTGCAAAACAAAATGCGCAGGGAGGTGCAACTGCGTTAAGAAAAAACTAAAATGCACGGACCCATGGGCATATAGTGGCAATTGCGAACAATATATATCTTACTCGTATTTTAACCCGCATTTTAATCAAATATCTGCTTTGTTAATTTTATCACATTTATAATAACTCTATTGGCGAAAGTTTTCCCAACATCTATATTTATACATTTAATTTATATTTGTATATATATCACGTCCAGAAGTAATTTTCTACAACCAGAAGAATAACAACTTATCAGAAACCATCGAAACATACTTAAAAATCCTAAACGCTGCATACCGCTCTTACAATGCAGGTACGCCGCGCGACACAAAACATTTTTTTTATCAGAGTTATGAAAAAAAAATGTTTAACAAGTTTACTATTCTATATAGTAGGATAACTGGGCTATTCACAGGTATTTTTTTTCTAGAGCAAATTCTCATAGTTTTAATTTTGTAGAGGATTTTCGAAATAAAAAGTGAAAAGATTTTTTTGGAATTTTTAATTTCTCGATTTTTTTGTATGGAAGAGTGAAAATTTAGTCACAGAAATGAATTTTTCATCCTCGAATTACACGAAAAAGACACCAAACTTGATATACTTGCTAGATGTATGCAGATATATAGCTTAGAGTGAGGCGCGCCGGAGCCACTTTTGCCCCCCCTCCCCTGCCCACCTGCTGGGTGGAACCTCTTGGCAACCGGGCTTAATCGGCTCAGATCATCCCCAGGAACACCTGTTCCAAGCGGTTTGCTTTGTCTCCAAAATGCAAGGTGGTGGACCTTAGAACCCCAGCTATTTGAAGAGATTGTATCTAAAGTAACACAAGACTTATGATTATTACTAAGTTACAATAAAATATTCTCAATGCTCTTCAGCATCATGAGAACCCTTTGTTAATTACGTGGAAATTATATTTCATTCGTTTTTAAAAACAATATTTTACTCAGGTATGTACAGTCGCCATCAAATATATCGGAGCGGCCAAGGTGTTCACAATATCTGAACACGCACTCTAACGTCCTGACAATAGAGGCGTGTTCACATATTTGTGAGCACCTTGGCCGCTCCGATATATCTGATGGCGACTGTACCTACAAAATACTAAAATAAAACCTGCGAATCTGTAACGTAATTTTCTTCAAAAGTTTTCATTAAAACGAAATAAAACGATGAGAGCTGATTGCTAATCGTTTCGTTCTAACGGCTCGATTCGGGAAATTAATTAGAGATGCACTAGATATGAAATAGTAAAGATATGTGACGTTCCACGGCAAAAGGTACCTTAAGGGGGCTGGCGCCGCGATTCGGGAAATGAATTAGAGATTCACTAGATATGAAATAGTTAAGTTAACACGTTCCCTGTGTACCTAGGAACCAAAAATTGGGTCCTCAAGTGCAACATGTTTTTTGTCAAAAAGTTCATAGCCAGTATGTGCATGCAAAAAAGACCTAGCTCACACGTGTAAATTTTGGCAGTGCTTTAAGTTTATATGGGGTCGTGCATCATTAGTGGTGCATGCATGTATCATAAATATGTACCCTAAAATGCTACACATATATGATACATGCACAGGGAACGTGTTAATATATCTTTACTATATCGTATCTAGTTACCTAATCTCTAATTCATTTCCCGAATCGAGCCATAAATTTCAAATTATTTTGCACCGAGACCCGGGGCTTCTGAGTTCTGAACCTAGATACTTGAACTTCATTTGTTTTAATTCGGTTTTAGATAACCATGTCTCTGGTAGCGCGCGCTTTTGAGGCGAGCAAGATCGTGCCCGATGTCATACCCACAGCACCCACTGCCACCATTGGGGTAAGTTTTAATACATATAGGGTCATTGCGTAAGTTTTCGTCCGGCTCTAGTTTTTGTCCACTTGACGAAATTTTAATATAAATCTTCATTGCTGCACAAATTTGGACTTATTACAAATTAATATCTAAACAATTTATCTATTTACATAAAAATTATATTTTAACAAAGTAGCAAATTATAAATGAAATGTATTATTTGCTAATCCGTCAAGTGGACGGAAACCGGCATTGGACGGAAACTGACGCAATTACTCTACTCTGTCAAGCAATTTCCGTCAGCAGAAAAGAGCGGTACTTAAATTAAAAAAGGCGTTATAACTAAGGGTTATCGTCCCACAGAAAATTTTAATTAGGCGTCTTTTTTTAATGAAAAACTTGTTTGAACAGCTATATTTCATAATAACTCAGTTAGAATTTTTTTTTAAATAAAAACTGCTATCTATTTGGTAAATGAAACTGTTGATGAAAAACTAGAACCGAACTCCTCAAAGGCAACTATGTTTTGTGATTCGAAGCAATTTAAGTACGGGTATGCTCTCATACTCGTAAAAGTGCTTGAAGTAATATGAAGTTATGAAGTAGGTAATTAAGAAAACCATTTAAAAAATTCCATAATGTAACAATGTATATAGACTAGTAGAGTTTTTCTAAGCTCTCTCTCATCAACTCTGCATCAACTTGGCAAGCGATAAACTGTGGTAGCTTTTCCATAAACGTGAAGTTTCTATTTAAATGTGACTTTTATAGTAGCGCTATTACATTTCGTCGCCGCCTAGTCGGTGCAGACTTAGACGGACTCCATCAGTCTTGAGGCTAATTGGGCGAATTTTCGATCGACAGTTTTAAGTGACTCTTATGTTACTCAAAATATCCCGGGAGACCCTGGAGTTACCAATAAATCTGACATATAATATACATACCTAGTTTCAACTTATTAGGTTTAACAGTTGGTTAACATAATTATTTACACCATAAACTGAAACATAAAAACAGATTATTATTTAATGGTGACATTTAAAAACAAAGTTTAAAGTTTTGAGGTTTGTTTCGCTCAAAATGATGATTGGTCCAATTGTCATTAAATTATATTCAGATGAACTAATAGGTAATCGCGGATGATTTTAATAATATTTATGATTTTAGTACCTTATTGTTTTGTATTAATGTTAATAATTGTTTTGTAAACATTTAAAAATACCATTATCATTATACATTATCTGAGCTTACGTAAGTACGTGTCCGTCTGCGCGTATTGGCATTCCTCGAGACTTAGACACCATTATCTTAATGATGACTATGAATTACAATAACTATATCTGTAGGGCTATGATGGTCGACTGGATAAATGATATGGCTGTATAAATGATGATAAAACTGACATTTTATCCAGTTTTTATTGATTTGTCGTCTTTTCCACTTTTGACAGCGATAGTCGTTAAATGATTAACTGCATAACATGGTCGTTGGATAATATGTCATTTGTCTACATTTCCAACTTAAACTTAGTGGATAAGTGGATAAGTTAAATGATATAAATGCCACTTGTCTAGATTTATACAGTTTTATAACATTCATACCGTTTTGTCCACTTAGACAACAATACACGGTAAATGGCTACGATTGTTGGATAATTAGACATATAGTCGATTTTTGACGGCTAGCCTTTGATTAATTTGTCGTAGTGCTCACTGGGTCACGATAAGCGCCGTTAAGAAGCTGTGATTAGTCTTAACTTAATTGATTCATTTGTGTTACGAAAATTAACTATGTAAATTGTATTGTTTGTATTTTATTGTACTTAAATCGTACACATATAAGTCTATAGCATTCGCTAACACACTTTCATGCATCTAACTTAATTAGAAATGGCTTAACTGTGGTAACACAATGGAATCAATTAACTTTGGACTAATTACAGGTGCTTAACTATGTACAACTTGTTTGCACTTCACTCATAAGTCATAAATGTTTTTGTGGTATATAAGTGGTAAAAATTGCAATTTCTTGAAGTTAAAATATCAGTAGGTAAGTATCTGTTTTTTTTTCTTAAATTTGAATTTACATATAACATTATCAATACGTACATTATTTGTAGGGATGGCAAGATAATAATATCATTTCTTCTTGGCAGCTGCTGCTATCGAAGAAAAATAGCATAAATAGATAACTCCAACGACGGGCCATTTTAAGGACTACATGCAATCCATTTGATATGCCCAGCGAGGAGTTTCGGCACATATATAGAGTGCGCAAAGAATTGGCACTCTATTTGTGTGCCAAACTCGACGCTGACCTCAAGCCTCAACATGGCGATGGATTGCCGGCACATTTTAAAGTAAAGATACTCGTATTATGTTGCACTATTCCTCAAATCATTCTTGTCACCTTATCTAATAACGACATACCAACTTACAACTCTTTGTTTTAGGTTCTAACATCACTATCACTGCATCTACTGGCTGACGGTAGTTACTAAAGAGGAACTGGACAAGACCATGGAGAAGAAGTAGGAATAGTTGAAGTTGAAGAAGTTAGAGAAGTTGAAGTTGAAGAAGTTGGAGAAGTCGAAGTTGAAAAACTTGAAGAAGTTGGAGAATTTGAAGTTGAAGAAGTTAAATAAGTTGGAGAATTTGAAGTTGAAGAAGTTAAATAAGTTGGAAAAGTTTAAGTTGAAGAAGTTGAAGTTCAACAAGATGAAGATGTTGGAGAAGTTGAAGAAGGTTAGGAAGATAAAGTTGGAGAAGTTAAAAGTTGCTTTTTATTTATTCTCCATACAAACTTCCACCCCCATGTCATCTCTTTTTCACCCTTATGGTATGGCTTAGGTATGGCTAATAAAATTGGTCACAAATACATAAACATTCTTTATCTCTTACGAACTTTTAAATGATAAAAGGCAAGTCCCATTTCAAGAAATTATTGAACCCCTATACAAATTTCCACCCTTTGTTTACACCCCTAAGGGATGATTTCGGGGATAAAAACTATTCTCTATCCTTCCTCACAACTCAAACTATCACCATACCAAATTTCATTTAAATCGGTTCAGCGGTTATTGATTGCCCATACAAACTTCCATCCCCCTTTTCGCCCCCTTAAGGGGTGAGTTCTGAGATAAAAAGTATCCGATGTTCTTCCCCGGGAGTCAAACTACCCCTATACCAAATTTCAACTAAATCGGTTCAGCGGTTTAAGCGTGAAGAGGTAACAGATAGACAGACAGACAGACAGACACACTTTCGCATTTATAATATACTAGCTTTTGCCCGCGACTTCGTCTGCGTGGAATTAGTGACAGCAGCTAAAGTAGGTATAGCGCCTGGATAATGCTAATAGCAGTTATTTAATTCGCGCATTGCTTACTTCAATTAATAGATAATTCATTAACTCTTTCAATTCCACCCCCCTTTGATTTTTTCCTTCCTTCCTTTGATAATTTCCGACATAAAAACTATCCTAATATATATCCTTCCCCGGGAGTCAAACTATCTCTATACCAAATTTACTAAATCGATTCAGCGGCTTAAGCGTGAAGAGGTAACAGACAGACTGACACACACACTTTCGCCTTTATAATACTAGCTTTTGCCCGCGACTTCGTCAGCGTGGAATTATTAATTTAGGTACGTAGCTATTAAATATTTTATTCAACCTGCGTTTTGTTGATTCCCCATACAAACTTCAACCCCCCTTTTCACCCCCTTAAAGGGTGATTTCTTAAATGAAAACTACCCTTTGTCCTTCCCCGGGACTCAAACTATCTCCATACCAAAATTCGACTAAATTCTGCACCAGCGCCGGTCCTGCACCGCGCGGGCGGGACAGTTCCTATTGACAATGTTTGTTGTGCAGTTGTTGTTAAGTCCCCACACAAAATTCCACCCCTTTAAGGCATGAAATGGTAGGCCCGTATATTTACATGTTTATGCAAGTAACTGACGGTCTTTCCACCGCTATACATATACAACCGGCTAACCGTTTTTAGGGTTCCGTACCCAAAGGGTAAAACGGGACCCTATTACTAAGACCCTGCTGTCCGTCCGTCCGTCCGTCCGTCTGTCACCAGCCTGTATCTCACGAACCGTGACAGCTAGACAGTTGAAATTTTCACAGATGATGTATTTCTGTTGCCGCTATAACAACAAATACTAAAAACAGAATAAAATAAAGATTTAAGTGGGGCTCCCATAAACGTGATTTTTGACCGAAGTTAAGCAACGTCGGGCGGGGTCAGTACTTGGATGGGTGACCGTTTTTTTTTGCATTATGGTACGGATCCCTTCGTGCGCGAGTCCGACTCGCACTTGCCCGGTTTTTTTTATTTATAATAGCATCTAAACTATCATCTAGCAAAGTATCAGGAGGCGATGATTGAAAAAAAAATATTACATGTTCATGTGATCAACTGACGGTCTTTCCACAGCGATACAACCGGCTGACAATTTTTTAATTCACGATAACATCTAAGAAACTATCATCTCAGTCAAAGTATTAAGCGGGAGGCGATGACTGACGATATTTGCTTCTGCCGCAACATATAGGGCTAGTATAAGGTGACGCTTACGGGAAAGGGGCTGTGGCCTGTGACCCTCGCTCTGGTTCATTCCTTGTCCAACAAATATCACTGGCCATTTAGCGAGGTAATGCCGCCAGTATTTTTGGCACATTACGTCCGGGGTATAATCAGAGTGGGGGGTAATATTGTATTTGTTAAGTCATTTAGTTTTACTTATTACTAGAAGAGGTACAGTCATCAGCAATAGTATCTTACACAACTAGGGCCGCAAAAATATGTGACACGTTCTTATTTGGAGCGCAATAAGAGCGCGTCATATATTTTTGCGGTCCTAGTTGTGTAAGATAATATTGCTGATGACTGTACATATTATTCGCTGGGTCGGAGAACCACGAATCGATCACAACGCGCACCGTGGCCCAAAAAGAAACTTTCGGCAGACCAACTGTCACTTTTTACTAGCGAGGTTTACCTACGTATCTGTGTATTTAAAGTAATAATAATAAATAAAGCACCAGGACCAGCTTCCATTATTAACTTTAATGCTGACTCTCCCTTCAATTCCAACATGTAACGGCAAAGGATTACACCTAATTTTCTTTGCAGGTGCATACATTTCTTCAAAGTAGGTATTTCCCTTTTGAGTTATTTTCTTTGGCGAACTGTCTGGCACTAGGTCTGCCCAATTGCTGCTCTTTACTGGTTTTTGGGAAGTTTTCTTAGTAGTAGATGTAGTATATCAGAGCCGCGATATGTTTACTGCTAACGTACACACAATCACATTTTCCACTCGTAATATAACGACTAGAATCAATCTGTAAAAAATAAATTATTTCTTTACTTTCTATTACATTAATGGATCATAATATTATGTATGTACTACGTCAAAGATTGAAAAAACAGAAAAAACAGCTTACATTCAAGGACTTTTGTCACTGAAGTTTGACGAATTAGGTACATGCGCTTCAATGGTGTGGCTCTTATGAATCTTATGATCTTCACATTTGATTTCTTTTAGGTACATCTTGCACATGTTAAGCCAAAACTTATTATCATCCTTTTGGAAAAACACGAAAAGTCTGCATTATTAACGACACTACAGTCATATCTAATACCTTTAAACGAGCAATTCTTGGATATTTATTTATTTATATGTAAGTATATATATTTCGGGGATCTCGGAAACGGCTCTAACGATTTCGATGAAATTTGTTATATGGGGGTTTTCGGGGGCGAAAAATTGATCTAGCTAGGTTTTTATATGTTTTCCGAGCATAGCTCGGTCTCCCAGGTATTAGTTACCTACTTATATGAAATGCGTTATTCGATTTTTATTTCTTTACTTCTCGTAAAGTCGGCCATGAGGAAGTCCGTGTGAGTGTACTACCTGAAATTTATTGATTGTGCCATTTATGCCATTTTAGAGGGGAAATGTTAGATTTACCTGTTCGAATAGAATATATGTAAATTACAATATCTCATTGAAATTATTTGTTCTCTTCGTTGACAGCCAGCCATGTGACATTTCAAAGTCCGCTGTCATATCGCACCCAGCGAATAGGTTATGTTTTATTTTCAAATTAAACGATTTCTTTTTCTAAACTGCAACATTCCTAACTGTATGTACATCGGTAGACCTTATTTCAAAAGGCATAAAGTCCACCGTGGGTGATTGTACAATTCGGCCGTGCTTATAATAAGAGCAGTAGAGTCAGACCAAGAAAAGTCTGAAGCGGATTTGATAGCCCACGCAGTGCAAGTGTTATTTTAAACGTCAAACTTCTATGAAATTATGATTATGACGTATAAATAACACTTGCACTGCGTGGGCTATCAAATCCGCTGCAGACTTTTCTTGGTCCGACTCTAACTCATTTTGAAGTGTCATTCAATTGGATACTTTGTACTTGTACAATATGTTCTACAACTGAAAGAGATTTCAAAATGAGTTACTGCTCTTTTAATAAGCACGGCAGAATTATTTATTTGATTTTGACAGATCACCGTATTTTAGGTTAATAAGGTCGACTACTGTCCTTAAAATTTTGTATGACATTACAAGCAAATAACAGCAATCGTGAATTAAGTATTGTAGCCGAGTCTACTTTAGTCCGATAATGTAAAAGCTTATTTCAAAGACTATGAATTCTAAGTACTAGAAATAAAGTAGATTTTGCGACATGATAAAGACGGTTAAATTTGAGGCGATGGAATAAAAGATTCACTTTTAAAAAAAACCTTATATAAACTCAATTAGAATCTATATTCCAAAATCTTAAACCATCCAATAACTTTTAACTATCAATGCCACATGTGCATAAGTGGTGTGTGCGGCATGTCATTTAGCCAACTATTCATTAAAATACGCTTTAAGTAAACTTGTTTAGAATTTATTTTTCAAAAGCTCAAACTATAGATAAATTTAACTGTCAATGACATATCTAGATAAACGGTAGAATGTGGTTTAACCACCTTTTCTTTAAAATACACCTTAAGTCATCGAGTATAAATATGATTTTTCAAAACCTCACAACATGTCACGCTATCATTAGTCACATATACGTTATCCTCGCGAACTATTAATTAAAATACGCTTTATGTAAACTTGTGCAGAATTGATAAGTTTTATGAAAATCATGGATAAGTTTTAACTCTCAATGACATATGTGGATAAGTGGTAGAATGTGATTTAACCATCTTTTCTTTAATATACACCTTAAGTCATCGAGTTTAAAATTGATTTTTATAAACCTCAAAACATATCACGCTATCATTAGCCACTTATACGTTATCCTCGCGACTTTTTACCGAATTATATTATTTATCAGATAGTCGTCATATCATGCATTAAGTGATTAATGATACGGTGACATAACCATCATAGCCCTCCAGATCACATACGATTATCCCATTAAAATTGATTGATTATTATTATCATTCCAATTATTATTTAACTCCTTATCGTTAGCGCATAACAAAAATAAGAATACCTATATAATCGCTTTCACAGATTAATAATTAAGTAGGTACCTAACTATTGCAATGTTTGGTATAAAGACTCTTTTAAATATGTATTAGTATTTTTATATAAATAACGAAATGTATTAAGTACCTACTCAATTTACAAATCGACCAATTGCATAATGCATATACGCCGTATCTGGCCGTATTTAGAAACGATGCCTATGATTTCCATATTAGTTTAGGTTGGTAAGGTGAATTCATTCCCAAGTAACACAAAAGTAGCTGAATATTGTTTGAATAATAGAGCATGCCGTACTGTAAGCTGAATAAGGAAGCTGTATATCGTCGGTAAAAGCACCCTTATAACAAGGGCCCTTAATTAGTAGGCTTCAGTTATAATGATGAGAATAATGACCGAACGCATAAATCAGCACTTCGACACAACTCAGTCGACATCCGAAATTACACTTTTCACTCCCTTTTACGACATGTTAACGACATGATTTGGTACAAAACACATTTTAAAATCATGCGCGTACGTCCAGTTACTTACTAAATTATGGACTTGCCTGCATGTCTTTTACGTTACAGGACTCTTTATGGCGAAATTAAGAAATTGGAAATAAAAAGTAAAACAGCAATTACTGTCGTTCTGTACCTACTCGACTTTTCATTTGGCCATTAAGTAGGTGGTTAAAAATTCCGTTCCTAGATTTTCATATCTTTAGGACGATAGCGTGCGGCCTTTAAATAAAACAAATAATTATATACACCGTTAATTTATCCCTTCAGTAATCGTCTAGAAATAGAAACCAACTAGATTTTGGCTTGGTGGTGTAAGTATGCGATAACGGTGTCCGCCTAGCTATGGGATAAGTTACTTATAATGGCAACTGCTGTGGCATGTAAAACTGTGCCAAAATATCAGGAGCTCATAAAACAATTAAGCATGGTACATTTAGTACTTATTAAAGAGTAAAAAAATGCCAAGCATGATGAAAGTTTATATAATTAGGCATTTTTGGTAAACCGTAGAATACCTAGCTGAAACTGATATTAAAGCATTGATTCGACGCTATTTTTTCGCGTTATAAATGTATATCGTATATAATATATTATACCTACCTATCCACGGAATCATCATTAAAAATAATTAAAGTACCTAAACGGGCAAATATAACAATAATGTTCTTTTGTTTTGGTTTTACGGATGCGGTTATCTACAAGCCGATAAACGTACTGGAGATTGTCTGTTATGATGTATGTAATACCTACTATACCTACTCAAGACTGTCATATAGGAAACATTACAGAGCAATACGCGATTCCACTGACCAACTTACTCGGTTATTGGCTGACAATTTAGGTACACTAGTTATCTGTCTGAATAGCTCTTTGTTTCATTTCTGTTCTTAGTAAGTACCTATAGAAAAACACCATAGGCTACATGGGCCCGGTACTACCGCGAAACATATGACTGCCGCCTTGTACCTTGTCGATATGATAAGTCGTGAAGTACCTACTACATACTACATATGTATATGATATAATTTTATTAAGTTTTGATAATTAACGTATGTATAACTATACCAATATAAACATGTGAATTATATTAAAGCGTAAAATAATAATGTCAAATATTTTTTGGGCGCCGTGAACGAAAGGACATCCCTACATACCTATAAAACAAATTTTTAAATCAATTTAAGAGACCCCGAAAATAGCAAACAATGCAAATGACAAGTAAATTACTTTCTCAAGCCCTCTAAGGTAGCACTTAATTGGTGCAAATTTAACTTGGAACAAGCGAACTCTTTCAAATTGGGGTACTTTTTAAAATATGCCATTTTTGGGGCCTTATGCACAGTAATTTGGACTTACACGCAATGAAAGCAGTTTTTAACATGACTTACATTTTAAAATAAGAGCAAACTTGATTAATAATCACCATTGTAAGGGCCTTTCTCCAGCACCTACTCTGATTTTGACACGATCATTATAAAATTTATAATAATGGTGCAATTTTTCGAGTGTTATCGCCGTAATGACGGTTAAGTGTGTATCGCAGTTGTTAAATTTTAATTCTTATACATTTCCAGTCATGTGCACTACAATAGTATATTAGTTATATTACGATACAAGTGGGGAAAGTAGGAAATTCGTAACGAGCAGAGATAAATTAAAACACGACCGGAGACAGTGTTTTAAATCGACACGAGTTGCGAATTACCTTTTCTTTCCGTGGCTTTAGAGTTAATGAACTCAGCCACCAACCATTTACAAAGTAAATTAATTTGTACTGTTTTCTGTCTTACCAGTTGAAATACCCGAGCGGCGTGGAAGCCGCACAAGGGAATGAACTCACCCCCACCCAGGTGAAGGACCAGCCCACCGTCACCTATGAGGCTGACGCTAACGCCTTCTACACACTCGTCTTCACTGGTAAGATATGCATAAGATAAGATAACCTTCCGTTCTGCAGAACAAGAAGATTTGAGGAGAATAGTGTGGGAATGCTGCCGGGGCAGTAACCTGCAGCTCCAACTAGTCCAACTCCAATGGAATTGGGTGAATGAAGGTATTGCTTGCGTTGCTTAAACTCAAGTGTAAACCGACAGCGATGGTCATTTTATTTTAAAAACCGGTCCCTGAGGAAATGAATTGGTGATCTCGGCTATAAGCTATCGACAGCCCGCCTGTTTTCGGCCAGGAGTCCTGCACTGCACTGCACTGTTTCAAGATAACTGCGTCTTTTTAGTATCGTAATCTCTATGGTTCTTTTTGTGTAAAACAGGGAGAGAATGTACTTAATACCTTTACCTTTTTCAGACCCCGACAACTACGACGGCCCCGAGCCCGTGTACCGCGAATGGCACCACTGGCTAGTTGGCAACATCCCTGGCAGCAACGTGGCTGCCGGCGAGGTGCTTTCTGGGTACATCGGCTCCGGCCCGCCGGAGGGCACTGGCATCCATCGCTACGTGTACATCTTGTACAAGCAGCCTGGAAAGCTGAGCTTTGATGAGCCCCGGCTAACCAACAAGTAAGTTACACCTTATTTTCTTTATTTTGACACATACAAGGTATAACAGGCGGCCTAGCCAAGGAGGCGATCGCTTGCGCTTCGCCATTGAATCGCTTTGTGTCTCGATCTCTATCACTTTTCCATATTAATGTGACCGTGACAGTTGCGTTTCATTCGCTACGTAGCGTTAGCGATTGGTGTGTTGTCTACGGGGCCAGTACCTATATAAAGTTTAGGTTAGTAAATGGCACCATAGAAATTGTAAGGGTATCGAAATGTTGGACGCCTGACCATTTTTTTATGGCAAAGAGTCTTATTGACAATTTATGTAATCAATCTGTTCACGCGCCAAGTCCTAGCTCCATTTCCATCGGCAACCATATGTTGGAGCAAGACAGCGATCGGATCTTTCGTTCCCATCAATGGTTTTCGCCTTAGCCGAAGCTAGTCGCGCAATGTCGTGGCCGCCGTAAGAACCGTCCTATGTCTATAATAATAGTAACACTCTGACTTGTCAAGGACTCACTTCACGGCCTTCACGCCACTATAGTTCGTTTTTTTAGCATTAGAAAGAACTCCACAGAAGCAAGCGTGCATTTTTTATCAGACTCTTTAATTGTTAATAATTATTGAATTATCTAATATAGCATGGTCAATACATATAATTTACTTCAAATTATTACCGCTAAAAGTGCCGGATTTGGAACCACAAGCTTACTTCTGTGAAGTTCTTTCTAATGCTAAAAAAAACGGACTATAAAAGAAGGATAAAAGTTAGAATTGTCTCGACGATAAGTTGCATGTTGAAAGAAAAGTACAGTCAGCGATAAAAATTTTCAGAAAACTGATATTTATACAAACTTACCCCACAGATTGATCGACGGCCGCGCCGCCTTCTCAACCAAGAAGTTCGCCGAGAAGTACAACCTCGGAGCGCCGGTCGCTGGCAATTTCTACCGCGCACAGTTCGACGCCTACGTCCCACTGCTCTACAAGAGCTTGGGAGTCTAATCTAATTTGTTACATTATTGCTAATAAACCCACCTACCAAATATATTTTGATGTCTTTTTCGTACTACTTATACTTCGTCCTTTTAGCATTAAAAAAAGGTAAGCGATTGTGACGTGTCTTTTATTAAAAATACTTGTAAAAAAGTGTCGGGAAATAAATAATTAGAAAGCATAATTGACATTTGCATTCTCATGATTTCAAAAATAATACAATTTATTTAAAGCGTTTTTCTATTAAAAGACACGCCAAGAATTGCTTATCGTTTTTCTAAATGCTAATAAACGAAGTATTAAGGGTCCTTAAAACTCGTTTAAACCAAGAAGTTCTCCGAGAAGTACAACCTCGGAGCGCCGGTCGCCGGCAATTTCTATTTCCACCGCGCACAGTTCGACGCCTACGTCCCACTGCTCTACAAGAGCTTGGGAGTTTAATCAAATTTCTTTACATTATTGCTAATATCCCCCCCTACCAAATATATTTTGATGTCTTTTTATTACTACTTATACTTCGTTCTTTTAGCATTAAAAAAGGTAAGCGATTGTGACGTGTCTTTTATTAAAAATACTTGTAAAAAAGTGTCGGGAAATAAATAATTAGAAAGCATAATTGATAATTTGCATTCTTATGGTTCCAAAAGTAATACAAACTATTTTTTTTAAAGCGTTTTTCAATAAAAAGACACTCCAAGAATTGCTTACCGTTTTTCTAAATGCTAATAAACGAAGTATAAGGGTCCTTAATCGCCCATAAAACTCGTTTAAACCAAGAAGTTCGCTGAGAAGTACAACCTCGGAGCGCCGGTCGCTGGCAATTTCTACCGCGCACAGTTCGACGCCTACGTCCCACTGCTCTACAAGAGCTTGGGAGTTTAATCAAATTTGTTACATTATTGCTAATATCCCCCCCTACCAAATATATTTTGATGTCTTTTTATTACTACTTATACTTCGTTCTTTTAGCATTAAAAAAGGTAAGCGATTGTGACGTGTCTTTTATTAAAAATACTTGTAAAAAAGTGTCGGGAAATAAATAATTAGAAAGCATAATTGATAATTTGCATTCTTATGGTTCCAAAAGTAATACAAACTATTTTTTTTAAAGCGTTTTTCAATAAAAAGACACTCCAAGAATTGCTTACCGTTTTTCTAAATGCTAATAAACGAAGTATAAGGGTCCTTAATCGCCCATAAAACTCGTTTAAACCAAGAAGTTCGCTGAGAAGTACAACCTCGGAGCGCCGGTCGCTGGCAATTTCTACCGCGCACAGTTCGACGCCTACGTTCCACTGCTCTACAAGAGCTTGGGAGTTTGATCTAATTTGTTACATTATTGCTAATAAACCCACCTACCAAATATATTTTGATGTCTTTTTATACTACTTATACTTCGTTCTTTTAGCGTTAAAATTAGGTAAGCGATTGTGACGTGTCTTTTATTAAAAATACTTGTAAAAAAGTATCGGGAAATAAATAATTAGAAAGCATAATTGATATATAGTTTGCATTGTTATGATTCCAAAATAATACTGACTATTTTTTAAAGCGTTTTCAATAAAAAGACACGCCAAGAATTGCTTACTGTTTTTCTAAATGCTAATAAACGAAGTATAAGGGTCCTTAATCGCTCATAAAACTCTTTTAAACCAAGAAGTTCGCCGAGAAGTACAACTTCGGAGCGCCGGTCGCTGGCAATTTCTACCGCGCACAGTTCGACGCCTACGTCCCAATGCTCTACAAGAACTTAGGAGTTTAATCTAATTTGTTACATTATTGCTAATATACCCACCTAACATTTTTTTGTGTTTTTATTGTCACTACTAAACGTCCTTAATCACCCTTACGCCTCATTCCCACGAGCGCCTTTACAACGCGCGTTAAAAATGCGGTTGAATCTGTCCGCACTCTAAATTCGATTTAACGACCAAGGTTTAAAGTCGAAAATCCAAGAACGCTTGATAAAAAGCGCCACCGCCGTCGTGTGAATACATCTTAGAGAATATAACCAAACGGAGTGGCCATTAACAGGCGTTCCCCTCTGTCGAAAATAGGCGGCCAATGGTCAACCACATGTCAACCACATGTATGGACTGACGTTTATCTGACATGACGTACCTATACATTTGATGTGCCCCTCCCCCGCAAAAAACGGCAGACTATTTGTACCGAAACTTATAGACATGGCGTCTCCGTTGGTTATATCCTCTAAGGAATACATGTATCCATTTGTGTCATTCAAACGTTTTATTAACGCGCGTTGTAAAAGCGCCCATGGGAATGAGGCCTTAAATCTTATTAAATACTGAATTTACAGTTTTAAAGACTACGCCCTGCTGTACAAGAGTTTGGGCGGCTAATTTATTACCTATCTTGTTACATTATTGCTAATAAAAGTAATAAACGCAAGTACAATATAATGTATGTTTATATTTTTATTGCCATTAAGTAGGTACATAAGTAAAGGGCCTCAATCACCGATACAATAACATACCGTGAAAAAAAACCCCGTAAAAACCGTGGAAAATAATTATGCACTATTAAAAAAAAATCGCGGAAACGTACGAACGTTGCTATTTCAGTCAGTCTCGGTACAAAAAGCACTGAGATTGACTGAAGTAGCATGATAAATACGAAAGTTTCCCAGAAAGTACATACGATGAAAAACAATGTTAAGATCCAAACTTCCTAACGGCCCAGCAGACTATTAATGAGGGGCACTTTTCCTAACCCAAGTGAGACCTCGGACTGGTAGAAGTTGCCAGCAATTGGGGTACCCAAGCCGTATTTGGTCGCGAACTTGTGAATGGAAAACCATATGCGTGTGACCGCGAATCTGAAAAAAAAAAATTGTCGATTGAGAAGGGAGTTATAGCTTTTTTTTTCACAGTCCGGAACTCCCACGGGAACGGGAGGCCTTTGTCCTTCAGTACACTTGCATGAAATAAGATCTTTTTCGAGCAAGTGTGATGAAAAGTTCTAGATACCTACTTATACCTAACTTTTTAAGAATAATTGTTTCAGATGCTTACATGAGTCTGGACTCATCGAAGTATAGCTTTCCAGTTTGTTGGTACACCAAGACCACGTAGCGGTGAAGGCCAGTACCCTGCGGATAGTTACCATAGGTATTACATGAACGTGTGGTGTAGTATAGAGATACAGTTTATTGTGTTAGTAGTAAACCGACCATTAGATAGAGCGCCTGTTTTTAATTTAAATACCCTCACGTCACCTCATGGCGACCGTGACACGTTTTGCTTACTAAGACTTTTTAATACTACCACAGAATAAATAATAGTACTAAGTACAGAAGACTCACTCTCTAACAAAACGCGTCTGTTACGCACAGCACTGCACAGATATGGCCGGTAGGTGGCGACAGCGCCACGCGAGGCTTATGGCAAACCCCAAATTTGGGGCCGAACGGATGTACTTTTAGCTACCTGTAGCAAAGCGACGAAATCGCGGAGTGAGACCCGCCTGCTACTACTCGCGGACAATGGGCAGTCACCTTCGTAAACCGCTTGTGCACAGTCACACTACGGAAAGTAAATATCGTTACCATGGAGAAACCAATGTTCCTAGTGTGTGTAAGCATAAGAACGAGAGGCCGTAATAAATTAAACGCCGCAAATGGGTTTCAGCAGGCGCTTTACATGACATCAAAGGTCTCCAAAGGGCCTCTACGTGTTGGATCTATATCGAGTCATAATATAACGCATGCCTTATATTTTGACTCGGCTTGATGACTCGAGAGTTTGTAACGCAGATCATAATAGTAAGTTGGTGTAGGGTTGTGACGACTTGCCCTGTGGGTTGCACACCTTGTCGTGGTGGAGGGACTTAATAATCGTGGCTTGGTCACCCACGGCGAAGCGAAGAAGCAACCAGGGCCGGGCCGAGGAGGACGCTCCAAGGGCTTGTGACGAGTTGGAGGTGGACCGTCGAGGAAGAGCAGTGTCGGTATTGCGGTGACCCGTTCTCCCTATCTTCGGCGGCCGAGGTGATTTCGGACGGTTACTGTAAACACCGGGACGTATGATCATACCGGCGGAGGCGTGGGGCCGAAGTATGTGGTCAGCGTTTCGCCAGCGGTCACGTTGTCGCCTGGCACGTTGGCGACCAGCCAGTGGTTAAATTCGCGGAACTTAGGCACCTCGGGGGAGGGCGTGTCGGGGTCTGGAAAAGATAAAATCTGAGAATGAAAGTATTTATTATTCAATTACTAATTAAACTATAACGAAAGCTTAATAAAAAATAATAAATGTAGCCAGGGCAGAGAGAAGCATATTTTTGCCGCTTTAAATCCGCTCGAGTTTCGGTTGCCGCCTGGTAGGTACTAACGCACGTAGTGTCTCATACGAAGCACCGTCCCCTAACCCATGGTACTAAAGTCAGGTCATCAGGCCGTTTACCATCGGTGCGACAAGCACCGATGAGACACCAGCGCCGACCTAAGGGCCTGCTGGATAGTATCGTCGTTTAGCGTAATGTGGAACCATGGAACCGCAGATGATTAAATGTAGTTGGCAAACGTCGCAGCCCAGGCGGAGAGCAAGGGTCACGCGCAACGACGAGTCGCCATCGAGTAAGGTGCGAAGGCAACGCGTGGAGCCATGCCCCTGATTCTGGCCGTGACCTTGCCAGAAGCCCCGCATGGTCTATGGAAGCCCATCGATTTTTCATAAGAACAACATTTAGAGCTTGAGCTTGAGAACATTTAGAAAGACCGATGGTTGCTTTCAAAAGGCTAACCAATCATGGCGACGGTGTAGTATTTGCCGGGGCTTGCTTTCCAGCTGACTTGCGGGATGACCTGGGCTTTAATGGGAGAGAGCACGTTGCCCTGGCACACGACCGCTCCGCTGGGATACTTTACCTGAAACAATAATTTAGGTCGATTATGGAGTAGACCCGTCTAACAGATAAGATAGATTCTACAAGCTTTTTTCGTCGCTTCTAACTCTTGCGCTTGTACATACACATACGATAGGACGGTCGTCCCAACCAAAAATGTCATATAGATGGTCAAGCAAATCTTGACATTAGAAAACGGCGCGAAATTCAAATTTTCTATGAGACGAGTTATCAATTTTTCAAATTTACCGCCTTTTTTTACTGGCATTATAGGTATGTTCTATCCGCCGGTCTTCTCTATCACTAATGTTAGCAATAGTAGCAATGTCTGGACATTGCTCCAATAAAATTGGGATGTCCCAAAATGATTAGCTGTTATATATCATCATTTAGTACTAAAATATAGTACCTAGGCTATTTATTCAGTACTAGAATAAGTTAAACTTCTTCTTCTCCTAAGCTTTTTTCCCATCATCTGGGGTCAGCTCTCCTTGTCTGTCTTTTCCATTTTTCTCTATCCTGCGCTGTTGCTGCGTCCATCTCGGTCTCCTTCAGATCTCTCTGGACCGTCGTCAGCCAGGTGGCGGGGGGTCTTCCGCGGCGACGCGTCGTGGTGGGTAGGCTTAACGCTACGTTTACCATGTGGTCTGTAGGGCGGCGAAGTATATGGCCATACCATCGCAAGCGACGTTCCTTGACCTTGTCAATGATGGGAGCGACTTTGTAACTGCCTCGGATGTGTATGTTTCGGACTTTGTCTAGAAGTGTTACGCCCGCTGACCAGCGTAGCATGCGCATTTCTGTCACGTGAAGTTTTGACAGATGTTGCTGTGTAGATGCCCAGCATTCTGTACCGTAAAGTATAGCTGGTCTTATCGCTGTTTTGTACAGTTTACCTTTTAGTTGGATGGGCATTCTTTTATCGCACATCACGCCTGTGAGCTGTCTCCACTTCATCCATCCTGTAGTTGTTCTGTGAGTTACATCTTTGTCGATCTTACCGTCACTACTGATGATAGACCCTAAATATTTAAAATGTTCAACCGTTGGTATTGGTGTACCTTCTATGTAGAGTTGTTGGTTTGTATCCGTGTGACCATCGAATATACACGACATCTGCTCCGTTTTCTTACGACTGATTTTTAGACCATTGCTTTCAAGGGACTTTGACCAGCAGTCTAGATCCTTCTGAAGGCCTTGCACCGAATCTGATATAAGGGCGACGTCATCTGCGTACAGTATATTCCATGGCACTGGTCTCTGGCAGTGCCGTGTTAGGTATTCCATGGTGACATTGAACAAAAGTGGACTGAGTGCTGAACCCTGGTGCACTCCAACTGTAAGTTCAAACTTATCACCAATTCCTGCTGGGCTGATGACCTGAGTTGTAACTTCGGTGTACATGTCCTGTATAAAAGTTATGTACTGCTCAGGTACCTGCTGGGCTCTTAACGCATCCCATATAAGTTCTCGCGGCACATGATCAAAGGCCTTCTCTAGGTCTATAAAGACCATGTGGAGATTGGTGTTGTTCGCTCTTGCCTTTTCCAGCAGGACTTTAACAGCTTGAATAGCATCAGAAGTACTTTTCCCGGCAACGAAACCGCACTGATTTGGTGTTAACTTAATAATTTCTACTAATCTATTATTGATTATTCTTTCCCAAAGTTTGAAAGTATGTGACATCAATTTGATGGCCCTATAATTGTTACAGTCACGGATATCTCCCTTCCCTTTGTAGAATGGCATCAGAAAGCTATTTCGCCACGCGTCTGGAATGCGCTCCCCTTGTATCAGTTTATTGAACAGCTCGTACAACCAAATGTTTCCTGTTTGCTTAAGCTGTTTCCACACTTCAACTGGAATCTCATCAGGTCCTGTTGCTCTGTTGTGTTTCATTAAACTAATAGCTCTTTCCAGTTCTTGTGGTGTTACGGCAGGTAGTGGAATAAGTTAAACAATCTTTAATTTCCATAGTGTCCCTATTGAGTTATAAATTTAAAAAAAAGTTACGGTAGCAAGATCCTTTGGAGCCACTGGGATGACATCGGGGACGACGCCGAAAGCGCTGAACGACTTGGCCACCGTCGACATGGCCCTCGTGAACACCCTAATATTGACCATGCTGACCGCTATCGAACAAATCAACAAACATCTCAGTATCCGAAACATTGCGCAAATAAAAAAAAATTGGCTGGCCAATTCTTTTTAAATTTTAAATTGAGAACGCGAGAGCTCAAATTACCGGTTGGGAACAAAGAATATAATACTCACTGTTGGGAGTGAAATGCTAATTTTATACAGTTTTATATTAGGTAAGTATGTTCTATTAATTGTTTATGAGTTTTAGCGGGTAGGTACAAAGCGTGCAAGATGTAGTGTTGTGCCAAAGTGTTGTGTTTTAATCTGAACGGTACCTATTTCAATTTGATACCTAAATTGAATTAACGTTTCGAATGAAATGTTACCTATTAATCGATTAAGTTCTGCTGGAGATGGTTATATATAAATAACACATGCCTGGGGACGGAACTGAAGACGACGCACTGTCAAATCGGCGATTTTCCAACTGCATCACTATATATAGTAGAACTCAAACAGTACGGCTTGTTAGCCGATTCGTTGCTGTCTTAAGGCGGGATTCCACCAGTGTGTGGCACTGTGCAGCACAAGTATAATCAGTTCAAAAATACATGTGCCGCACACGGGTGGAACCCCGCCTTCATGGACAATTAATGCCGTACGTAATGACATTTTCAGAATTTAAAAGACCTGTGCCTGTGTTACTATTTTGTGCTACAAGTCCACAGTGTTTCGTCTAGAACAAGCTAGGTGGACAAAATTATTTTTTTTGTGTTTTTGGGTAATATTATGGTTAGTATTGCTTAATTAAATATAATTTACAAATTTTTTTAAAATACCATGAAAAAAAGTAAAAAAATTAAAATAAAATATATATTTAAATTAATTATATATTTTTTTGCAAATAAATTATTAACACAATAATAAACAAAATTTTACAGTTCATTAGATACATTATTTTCATAGTATTTACTTTAAAATATACAAAAAAATAAAAATGTAATATAAAAAATTATATCAGAATAATAATTGTTTTCCTTGTTTTGCGTAAGTTTTTTAAAGTTCTTCTGAAGGATATAACACGCTTGTACCTTTTGCATTGGGCAAATAATGATATGATGAATATTTATGATAATCAGCCTTCATTGACCACATTTTAGTCTGCTTGTAAGTTTGTATTTGTCGATTTTGACTCAATATAATATGCTAATGCCTCATTAACACTTAGCTGCCTAGAATTCATTGAAGTACCTACTGCTGTCGTAAGAACAAGACTACGTTGGCTTATGTGGACTTTCTCTAATATTTTTTAACATTTTTGCCGTGTTCTATTTGCTGCCGATCACGAATCAATCGGGATTTCGGCAGCAGTTAAAAAATAGGTACGTAATTGTACCAGATCTTTAACTCAGCGTTTTTTCCGTTTTAAAAGGGGAACTTTTGAAGTTTAATTTGGGTCTTCCTGCAGGATTAACATTTTCAGACGACGTTGATGCACTTGGTCTAGTTATGTACACTCGTAATTCTATATTTTGGCCATCCATACCACTTTTAAACTTTTTCACAAATTGCTTCTTTAAATCTTGACGCACTATTCCACTTGGTATTCAGTTTTGATGAATAACTGGTTAAAATATTTTTTAACCGTCTCTCAGACTCTTCTTTGAAATCTCGTAACTCATATTTTACCAATATAAACTGATAAAGGTGGAAATTTTCGTCGTTTTTCGCCTTATTTGTCCATTCTTCAAAAACCCCTTCCTTAAAATAGAGAAAACGTGTTCTGCAAAAAAAAAGAAAAAAAAATGTTCTGCAAATTTCTGCAAAATGAAATATACACCATCATAAAATAGAATTATGCAAGTAAATAATATCAAAAATCTAGACCGGTGTCAAGCGGTGTCAAGTATTTGCTAGTCTATCAAAGTTCTAAAATGAAGAAAATCTCACCACGTTTTTAAGTGCATATTTATTGCTCTATACGAGCATTATTACAACTGATATGAACATGTTTTTATGAAAAATATAAAGTGCTTACCTTCAGTTATAAAATCTATTACCAAACCTTTTCATAAAATAACGTTTTACTTGTAAGAGATGTCATTGAACGCATCACAAAATTGCAACTGATTAAATTGTGCAATTGCACTTACCTCATTAGCTGACTTCTGCACCCTATGGCTCATAAAATTAGAAAGTTAGACATAATCTATTAATGGGTTTGGGGGTTTCAACATGTTGTTTATCTTATCTAATGACTCATTAGAGATAATTTGATAACGACTTTTGTCCACCTAGCTTGTTCTAGACGAAACACTGTGAAGTCCACGCTCGATATATGGATAATATGGATCAAATTCACGAACTCATGGCATGGTGATTGTACAACTCTATACTGTTTTAAATTTAGTGCAACTTTTATTTTAGTTGGGCAATAAAATAGTATCATGTTAGTTCGAGATTACAATGTAGGTACCTATCTAAGAATTCAGAATGAATCGTGTCTTTCGGGACAGTAAAATTTTCTTTTATTTCTATCTGCAGCACTAGTATTTATTCTCAGGTTTTCATTAAGGTATGTAAAAAAACAGCGTGTTCATACTTATAGGTACAGCTTATATTGCACAATTATTATTTTCTATTGCATCATCACATCGCCCGACAAAATCGAATTTCATCCACGAATTGCCATTTCCCAGCCTTAACAGCATTTTCGTGTGTGTATTTCTCTAACATGCTCGAAAATGGTTGCATTTATTTCGTACCTAGTAACTTAAAGGGCGTGATTCCATCAGGGTGCGGCACAAGGATAGGTATTCAGTAGGTACTGCTTGCTAAATACTTGTCGTAAAACTCGTAAATTTAAGCTTAAAGGATGACTCTCGTTAGACCGGGCCGTGTCCGGGTCGGAGCTTCCGGCGCATCGTTTTCTTTGGAAAACATCACGTGATGATCATCTGTCATATCATAGGAAATTAAGCCCCGGAAGCTCTGGCCTGGACACGGCCCGGTCTAACGTGAGTCATCCTTAACTCGCAGACGCAAAGTGCCAAATTTTGCGTACGGCACAGACACGGCGGAATAAAAATGAAATTTGCATGCAATGGGTTTGGCAACTGTCAAAGGTTTGCATAGATGGCGCCATCATAGCTTGCCCCTTTTTCTATAAGATTTGGCTTAAAAAGCTTGCATCCAGGGTATTAAAAAAACAAAAATTTTACACAATTCTAGGGATTGACAGGGCAAGCTATGATGGCGCCATCTGCTAAAAACTTCCACTGGCCAACCCCATTTGTTGCAAAGTATGTAGAAGCTTAAGGAATGTAAAATAAAACGATATTCTGTGTTTATTATTTATTGCCATTACCCCAGAACAGGATTACGCATACTTAATGATTAAAAAACTCTTGTATCTAGGATAAACCAACATAGATTTACATATCCACGCGACAGTGATGTCACAATGACAAAACTAACATTGAATCGTGTTTTAAAAGTAGGACAGGTTACAAGTGTTATGTATGGAAATAAATGCGCAAATAAATGTCTTGAAATGCTTAAAAACTATTTTGGATCTTAACAAAAACTTTATAAAACTGGAGAATTCGTTCCAGACGAATCTATATAAGTAATTACTTTTAAAGTTTAACTTTAGAATTATTATGCCAATTATTTAATATTTTAGTTTAGACTTGGAAGCGAATTATTGTTTTTAATCTTATTCCGTAAGATTACAGTAATACAAATTCATCTTAAGTTCTATATGCTTAAAGTCTCGCTATTAACACGTTTGTGGATAGTAATATCAATTATTTGCAAAAATCGTCTTTTGAGTATGGAGCTGATAACATGTGTGTATGTAATCATTACTGTTCAAAATATCAGGCCAACTTAGATCATAGTAGGGGGCCCGTTTTTACTTGACTGTGTACCGTTACCGACCGCTAGCAATCACAAGCTACTAAAAGAAGATACTACGTATCTAGCAATCGTCACGAAACTGACGGTCAATGTTAAACATTTTATCAGGAAAGTGACAGGCGTGACTTCAAAACAATTTAAGTCGCGCAGTAAAGTATTAGTTAAAATGAAAATGGCCATAGGGGGTAGTTGCATACATCTGACAGGCATTGATTGTCTATTCTAAATAAATTTAGTCATGAATATGGGTCCCAGAAATTCCAGATTTCAGTAAACAAATCCAAATCGGAATTCAGAACAGGGGCATTTTCATTTTAACTAGCACGTTAATAATGACTCAAGTCGTGTTTAAGTAACGTCTGTAAAACTATATGGGATTTGACATTGACCGTCAGTTTTGTAACGATTGCTAACCGGCCGTTAAAGGTGCACAGTTGTGAAAATGTCGATGGACATCCAAATATATCTGTAGTGCTCAAAATTCAAACCAGTGAAACATGTCGACACATTCCACTGCCCAAAAACGTGTTAAGCATAAACAGATGTTAAGATCCAAGCGTGATGCTTAGGCGCCGAGCTGCTTGTAGAGGATGGGCACGTAGTCGTCCCACTCCGCCTGGTAGAAGTTGCCGGCTATGGGGGCGCCCAGACCGTACTTGGTCGCGAACTTGTGGATGGAGAACCCTCCGCGGTTGTCACCGGATCTGGATGAAAAATAGGGTTGTTGTGACACGTGTTGAATTGTATAACTAAATCTAGTTAAATAAATAAAAAACCGGGCAAGTGCGAGTCGGACTCGCGCACGAAGGGTTCCGTACCATAATGCAAAAAAAACGGAAAAAATGGAAAAAAAACGGTCACCCATCCAAGTACTGACCACGCCCGACGTTGCTTAACTTTGGTCAAAAATCACGTTTGTTGTATGGGAGCCCCATTTAAATCTTTATTTTATTCTGTTTTTAGTATATGTTGTTATAGCGGCAACAGAAATACATCATCTGTGAAAATTTCAACTGTCTAGCTATCACGGTTCGTGACATACAGCCTGGTGACAGACAGACGGACGGACGGACGGACAGCGAAGTCTTAGTAATAGGGTCCCGTTTTACCCTTTGGGTACAGAACCCTAAAAATTAGCAATTTATCACAATTGGAAACTTAAAAAATATTATTATTATTATTCAGAGCCCACTGTGTCCCACTGCTGGGCAAAGGCCTCCTCCCTCTTCCTCCACTCGTAAAAAATATATGGGAAAAATAAAAAAAAATAAAAGACCTTAAAATTTCCCAAAAAAAATTGTTATCTTCTAAATAGGAAAAAAGTAATGATACCATTCGATTCCTTACAAATTTATTTAAAAATTAACTAATTTGCAAGACCGAAGTGATCCCATAAGTGTTCCGTGAACAAAGTTTTGTACGAAACACTAAAAATATTGTACACCAACAATATACATAAACGCAATATTCACTGACAAAATCGCAATTTCATGGTTTCCATACATCGAAACGGCCTCTAACGTTACATGTTAACCTCACAATGTATTGTCATTTTGTTAGAAGCGTTTCATCAGTGCGGGTGCCAGACTTTGACCATCAATTGTGGCTTTTCTATTGCTTTAAGACAATGGGTCCCATACAGACATTTGATCCTCAAGACAAACCTGATCGACTGATACCATTCATAAATAAGTTTTTGTCAAAAATTTCATTTTTGGTACAAGCTTTTATCGCTGACTGTACTTTTCTTACGACAGACAACTAATACTCATCGAGACAATTATAAAAACCCCAAACACAATTAGGTTTCGTTGTTTTATCACATAGTTCCTATGGCCACCTCCTGTCTCCATCATCAGATCAGCTCGATGGTACCATAATATTGCATTGTCATCCGATTTATACATGCATGCAAAATTTCAGCTCAATCGGAAACCGGGAAGTGGATAAAATTTAACTTGCAAGATTTGATTACACACAGACAGACAGATAACGGTCAGGTGAAACTATTTAGTTTGTAAAAATGACAAATACCCTATTGTAAATTTCTCAACATACTGCGATAAACGTAGTTAATATGATTCCCGATACACAATCGCCAAGGAGTTCACAAGTGTCTGAACAAAGCCTCTATTATCAAAATATTTTAAGTGCATATTCAGATATTTTTGAGCACCATGCCACAGAATAAATAATAGTACTAAGTACAGAAGACTCACTCTCTAACAAAACGCGTCTGTTACGATCAGCACAGATATGACCGCTAGGTGGCGACAGCGCCACGCGCGGTTTATGGCAAACCCCAAAATTGGGGCCGAACGGATGTACCTTTAGCTACCTGTAGCAAAGCGACGAAATCGCAGAGTGAGACACGCCTGACCATGCTGACCATGTCTGATGGCGATTGTACAAATTTAAAGCTATCTACAGTTAGCATCAGAAAGTGACAGCCAAAGTGGCCAAATACATTTCAGTTTTCTCGGTTTATGAGATACAGCCTGGTGACAGACAGACGGACAGCAGATTCTTAGTAATAGGGTCCCGTTTTTACCCTTTGGGTACGGAACCCTAAAAGTGCTTACGTGTTGGGTAGTCTGGGCTCGTCGAAGCTGAGTTTGCCGGGCTGCTGGTACACCAGGAACACGTAGCGGTGAAGGCCGGTGCCCTGCGGATTGTTACCAATAGCAGAGATATATATAACTCCGTATAAGATAAAATAAAGTCTAAGAAAAAAACGTGCCTCGGAAATCAAGAAAAAGTCATTCTCGAATAGATCGGCGCACACACCTTTGGCCTATTCTCGGCTAGATGGCGTTGACGACACCGTTTGATATTTAACAATTTTAACACATATCAGTGAAAGAACATGGGTCAGTACCTCGGAGTAATTAACAACGGAGACGCCATGTCTAAAATTTTCGGTACAAAATAGTCTGCCGTTTTTTGCGGGGGAGGGGCACATCAAATGTATAGGTACGTCATGTCAGATAAACGTCAGTCCATACATATGGTTGACATGTGGTTGACCATTGGCCTCCTATTTTCGACAGAGGGGAACGCCTGTTAATGGCGGATCCATTGTTAATTACTCCGAGGTCAGTATGGAACAATAAAAATTAAAAATCATCTATCCGTAAACATATTTTGATTAATTTACTTTGGCAATAACCCTCTATACTATCTATTCTCTTTGCCAGTAGTCAATGAGGAATATTTATGGGACAGCCACATTTGAATTTTTGGGTGTTGCTTTAAAAAACGGGACACTTCAAAGGTAATCAAACGAAAAAAGTCAAACGAAGAGGCAAAGCTTTGGATAATGTACATCAAGTGTCATTCTATGGAACTTGCTAACTATGTAAACAAAGGTCACTAGTAAATTCATTATTCGGAGATAATTTCAATATGGCGGTTTGTTTACATAGTTAGCAAGTTCCATAGAATGACACGATAGATTAGTATATAAGTTTTGCAATAGACAAATATGAAACAAAGACCTATTAAGTACATATAATTACACTTTTTAAAATTATATTTCCATGGACAATGATTGGCCGGAAAACATTTACTTTTTTTATTTACTTATTAGGTACAGCTTAGCAGCAACGGCGGCCACGTTGCCGATCAGCCAGTGGTGCCACTCGCGGAACTTGGCTCCATGCTGGTGTCGGGGTGTGTATACATTCGGGACGGGTGTAGTACCTGCGGGGGCCCGGAGCCCACGTACGCGGACAGCGTCTCGCCGGCGGCCACGTTGTTGCCGGGCACGTTGCCGACCAGCCAGTGGTGCCACTCGCGGAACTTGGCTCCACGCTGGTGTCGGGGTGTGTATACATTCGGGACGGGTGTCGTACCTGCGGGGGCCCGGAGCCCACGTACGCGGACAGCGTCTCGCCGGCGGCCACGTTGTTGCCGGGCACGTTGCCGACCAGCCAGTGGTGCCACTCGCGGAACTTGGCTCCACGCTGGTGTCGGGGTGTGTATACATTCGGGACGGGTGTCGTACCTGCGGGGGCCCGGAGCCCACGTACGCGGATAGCGTCTCGCCGGCGGCCACGTTGTTGCCGGCCACGTTGCTGACCAGCCAGTGGTGCCACTCGCGGAACTTGGCTCCACGCTGGTGTCGGGGTGTGTATACATTCGGGACGGGTGTCGTACCTGCGGGGGCCCGGAGCCCACGTACGCGGACAGCGTCTCGCCGGCGGCCACGTTGTTGCCGGGCACGTTGCCGACCAGCCAGTGGTGCCACTCGCGGAACTTAGGCTCCGCGCGGGATGGCGCGTCGGGGTCTGGCAGATAAATTTAACTTTCAATAAGAATAATAACTAATACAGAAGTAGAACATGTGTAGGCTGGGATGATGATGAGGGTAGAATTAATGGCAGCATAATGAAAATCTCTTTTATCTACTACTGTTGTTTTCCATTACCCCATTTTAACCTCGCAGTGAAGTCGCATCGTAATTTGACTTCTCACTTTGATAATCAGTTTTTAGGACATTCTGGTCTCCTGACCATTGTTTCATATTCGACTTACATTCAATAATCAAGTTAAAGTTAGATAAAGTAAGACAAAAACGGCGATTTCTCGGAGACCATTTCGTTGAATGTTAGGTCGCCATTTTGATCCGTGCTGACTGTGTATTTAAAAATTCTAACCATTTGGGTAAACAGTCAACTGCCCCAGAATAAAACACAAGAGTCAAAAGTCTACTTTACCTAGTTTTATAAATGAATTAGTTTAGAAAAACAGAATCTGGCATTGTTATTTAAGACGAAACCCTGTTTTATGTCCGGGTTAGGCATTTTAATATCGCAACATTTGTAACTTTGGAGGTACCTTACTCAAGTTATTCATAACTAAATCAGCAGTTTAGTGTAACTATAACCCTATTATCCAATCACCGTCCATCCCTTCGGAAATTGCCAAATTGGCTGCACCGAATTGGCTTGTTAGCGTTAGTGACACTGGTAGAAACAAGCGCCGGCGCCGGTCGAAACGAGATCGACAAGTGGTTGAGACATTCGTGACAAGTTTGGAAAAAAATATTGCTATAAGCGTCCACCTTTGTGTATCTACCTACTATAGATCGTGTCATTCACGAAGACGCGTGCCTTGACTCGTATTGTCATGTGATTAAAGGTTAGATTTGACAAATCTGCGCGTCATCGTCAATGACAAGAACTATGCGTTTATAATTTGCTTATGCTTATGTCGATATTCAGAGCGTGAAGTTTCTAGACTCACCAGTCATGGCGACGGTGTAGTATTTGTCCGGGCTGGCATTCCAGCTGATTTGCGGGATGTCCTTGACTTGCGTGGGAGTGAGCACATTGCCTTCGCTCACTACCGCTCCGCTGGGGTATTTCACCTGAAACAATCATTTATATATGTTAGTGATGTACCGACTATTGATTTGGCCGACTAGCCGACTAATCGGCGCTCGGATGGCCGATTAGCCGACTAGTCGGCCAGATCATTAGTTTGCTCTGAGTTCGGTCCAAATGCACTAAAAAACAATCGTTTTACCCCTCTCGTCGCGCTATTTATCATATCGAAACGCTAAAAATTAAATAAAATAATTAAAAAAATCCTAAGGCTATATCTCATACGACGACCGGACAATCGGACATAAGAAAGCGAACACACGGTCAATAATTTCGAACAAGTTTTCGTAAGCACGTTAAATTTGAATTTGGGTAAAATAGGTGAAAAGCTTATGAAAATATGTGCTGTTTATTTATTTTTTGACCTGTTTTTCTATCATTTATAAAGTGCCGACTAATCGGCCATTTTCGCCGACTAGTCGCCGACTACAAATGAGGCCGGATAGTCGGCTTTCCCGACTAGTCGGTACATCCCTAATATATATGCATATTGTTTAATTTATTGAATAAACAAACAAATTAGTTTATAAAGTTAATACAAGATTCATCATAGGCAAAACCTTGAGTTGAAATTTTCTGTGGTGATATTGTCGGCTTAAACCGTAAGTAATTTGAAAACAAAAGGCATTGTCTCCTTTATGCAGCGCGTCTAGCTAAAATCCTTCACGAATGAAATGAACAAGCGCGCCTAAAAATAATTTTACAGTTCTACATATATATATATATTTATTCATTGTATAATCATGTACATAAAATCAAACATGTGTAAATAATTAAATAAAGTCAGTCCATGACGCCCTGCTAGGGCACACAACATAGGTACTTAAAACGAATATACTTAAAACTAATTAAATTAGGTTAAAACAAATTCGATTTAATTAAAACAAATAATTTAAATGACCAAGTTATAATCATAACCAAGTTTATATAATCATAGCCTATCAGACTCAACAAACGACATTCGTAATATAAATAGGTTAAAACTACAATAGCATACGATGTTCATTATAGACCAAAAACATGTCATTTGTTTTGATTGGTGTACTTACAGAATACGTAAATAATCACCACAATTGGCTTGTCATTGTGTATAACGAGGTGCGATGGAAATGCTAGAGATATACGAATTGATAACATTACACTGGTTACACAGGTCCCAAGCCCTCTCGCGCATGAGAGGAGGCCTGTGTCCAGCAGTGGGACGTATGTAGGCTAAATTATTATTACACTGGTTCTAACAGGAACACTCTTTTAACCCGTGCTTTTTACTGACCGGTGGATTTTGTTTTTACGATAGCTGCAATAATTGGCACGGATTGGCGCACGAGTCCTAATTTAATTAGCTCCAATTTCCTTAGGATCGGTTGAACCCTCTGTCACCATTAAAGCGTTCGCTATATTTTACTGTATGGGAAGTTTTAATAATTCATTGCTGAGTGACGTTGATCAGGGGCAGATTTTTGAATTTCTATCGTTCGATTTCGTCACTCGAAAATCGGTGGAAACGGGCGAAATGCTAATTTTTGAAATACAAGCGATAGAAATTGGGAATCAAGTGGTATTGACAGTTTTCAATTTTATTAGTTGAATTTAAATGTCTAGTAATGGAGATATTATTGAAATACACGAAATCGAATGGTCGAAGTTCAAAAATCTGCCCCCCGTCCGCTAATTGTGGTTGATGTAAATGGCCCTAAATCTACCGCTAATGGTGAATACTGTTAGTTATTGCAACGTCATCCGTAATTATTACTGTACCTGCAACCACAAGCGGTCATTTACGATTGCAGCGACGCAGTCTGCATTTAATACACCACTGTTTATACATGTTAATATGCGTATGTGTAAACTGTGATTCTAAATGATAACAACGCGCGTCACGGATGTTAACTTTTAATTCATACTAAATGTTATTGTACTGAAACATCAATAATACTTTAATCAGGAAACGTATCACTTAATACGGAAAATTTACCATAGCGAAAAGTTTCAATTTTTGTGAACCTTGTCGATTTTGGAACGAATTTTATGCTTGGAACTTCGGACGTTATTTAAAACAGTAAAATGTATAAGTAGTAAGGATACAGATAGATTTATGAACAAGAAGTATACCTACATATATTATATGGGTTGGTTGATCATCAGACATAGTAGTTTTAGTGGCATAAACGAGTGTTTGAGAAAATGAAACGTCGATAAATCTGTTATCGATAAGTCTGTGACAGATTAATAATTAAAAGATGTAACTTCTACTTACTGTAAATTACTGACAAATTTTAAGAACGCAAATCAATTACAAACTGGTACATAATTTCTTTATTACTATATTTCGTGTACGTAAAAATAAAAACGTAACTAGTACTTAACTCTAACAGTGCCAAAAGAATAGAATATTAATAAAATAACAAAGAAGATATCGAACGTGTTGTATACTTCGCGATAGATAGCCATGTTATTTAAACAGTGTTAAAAATATCTACTTATGATGATAAAGTAGGGTGTTTCACTTTTGTATGGAGAAAAAAAAGTTGTAACATTTTTCCTGACTTTGCTCACCAATGGAGTCTCCCTACCCTAAAAACTATCTATTTTAATTTTCAAAAGAATTGAATAACCTTTAGAGGTTGCACAAGTTAAAAAGGTAGAGTGAGAACCCCATACATTGCGTGAAAATGAACTATGTTCTAAAATGACAAAATATAATGAACTGATACTAAAATCGAATGAGAAAACAAAATTTTGCGTCTAAAACACGATAAACGCACTTTTCCTTTGGAAACAGGTGGAAATATCTATGTCAAACGGTCTCTGAGAAAAACGTATTTAACTGATTTGCAAGACCGAAGTGATCCCATAAGTGTTCCGTAAACAAAGTTTTGTACGGAACACTAAAAATGAAAAATCTTAACTAGAACATTTATCGAGTAACGAAAATCCAAGTTAACTACTAATTTTAAAATTTATTTATATGTAGAAGGTTCGGTATCATATTACTCTCCGCCTTGATGGCAGCCGCTTAAACCCTTTTCTACCCTCCGCAGTAGAGTCGTTGGTTATTTGAAAATCTTTGTTGATGTTGTGCAACCTCTAAATGTTGACCGATTTTAATATTTTTTAACGTATTATATTTTTTTATCAGTTAGAACAGGAATTCGAGCAAAGTCAGATGAAAATCGAAAATTCGGAAAAATTAAACACCCTGATAAAGTTAAGTTAACATCGATAACAGACATGTCGATATTTCATTTTGTCAGTCACTATATTTTGCCAAATAACTCATGGTCATGTACATCATATATTTTTTTTAGTTTTATCATTCTCTTATTTTAGAAGTCACAGGGGGGGGACACATATTTTACCACTTTGGAAGTGTCTCTCACGCAAACTATTCAGTTTAGAAAAAAATTATATTAAAAATCTCAATATCTTCTTTGAAGACCTATCCATAGGTACCTAACACACATGGGTTTGATTAAAAAAAAAAAGAGTTTCAGTTCTAAGTATGGGGAACCCCCAAAATTTATTCTTTTTTTTCTATTTTTGTGTGAAAATCTTAATGCGGTTCACAGAATACATCTACTTACCAAGTTTCAACAGTATAGTTCTTATAGTTTCGGAAAAAAGTGGCTGTGACATACGGACGGACAGACAGACAGACATGACGAATCCATAAGGGTTCCGTTTTTGCCATTTGGCTACGGAACCCTAAAAATCAAGGTAAGTTGGAAAGGTCTCGGATATTCCAGAAAAAAGCGGTAAGGGTAAGTTTAATTTTGGAAATGAAATATTTCGATTCCCGTGCAAAAATATGTAAATTTCCGAGATTTTTCCATGTAGAAATTTCGCAATTATGAAAATTTCCCGACGGCACATCAGTATATCAGACTATGAATAACTATATTTAAATTAAAAAAAAAGTACTTACGGTAGCAAGAGCCGCTGGAGCCACCGGGATGACATCGGAGACGACGCCCTGGGCGCTGAACGACTTGGACACCGTCGACATGGCTCTCGTGAACACCCTAAAATTGACCATGCTGACCGCTATCAAAAAAATCAACGAACATCTCAGTATCCGAAACATCTCGAAAAAAAAAAGAATTTGAAATAGACAATTTAAAAAAATATAATTTTAAATTGAGAATGCGAGAGCTCTAGTGACCGGTTGGGAGTGAAATGCTAGCTTTATATGGCCAGTGCCGTTTATGAGTGTAACCGGTTTCAGAGTGCGCGAGGTGTAGTATTGTGCTAAAAAGTGTACGTGTGTCGATAAAAATGAATATTTGGGGTGAAATGTTAGATAATAATCCGCGAGTTGGAGATGGTTTGTAACATAGAAATCTCATTTGTGGTATATTTTCAAACCTAATCAGTCTTACTTGTCTTGAAGTATCAGTTGAATAATTTAATGGACGAGTAATATGAAAGTTCTCTGAAGAGGACTCAAGTCAAGGGTCTCTAACAAGTTAAAAAAACTTACTTGATGGTATGGGTCTGAAAAATACAGTCGAGTCTTAAAGCAGAGGACTCAAAGGACTAGTCTTTCTTAACCCACTAGTACAAAATCACTTATGTTAAAAAAATTGAAACTACTACAACTACATGCCGCAGTGAAGGTGTTATTTGTTAACAAAATAGCAGAAAAGAATCATTTATAATTAGTTTAGGTAATATTAAAAACAATGCTAAAACATTTATGGTACCCACATAATTATGGTTTTTAAGTGTTTCATCGACAGACGTCAATTTATTTACTTTGTTACTATTGCTAATTTTCATGGTACCTAATTAAAAATTGCTTTTTTATATCCTAATAAAATAACTACTGAAACACACAACCTGATATATTATTAGTTGACCGAGCGTCAGTGAAGGTCTCGTTTTCAGCTTGGGCGAAAATGCTTTATAGTTCGAAGTTTTGTAACAGAGCCCGGCGGCTAATCCTATTGTCTATTGTTAAGTAAAACCGCACGTGCTACTTACCTGCAAAAAAAGGTAATACTTATTCTATTTGGCACCTGAGCGCGGGCTAGTCCAACGCTCAAAAAATCAGTGTAGGTGCGCTCTCCGATAACGCGCCTTTGTTACGCATCTCGATGACACATTTTACACTGGTTCTGTAGTGTTCGACTCGCCCGCACTCAGTAACCGAATTACGCAGGTTTTTATGCAGGTGGTTGTGGCACGTGGCACGAGCGGTTTTACTTAACAATAGACAATAGGATTAGCTCAGGCTCAATTACAAAACTACGAACTATACCTACATCCGGATGTGACCTGTCAAAGGTCGCAAGTCGCAATTTTTAACCGATTCTCGTGAAATTTTTTGAGCAGGTTCGATGATTAAATAGATTTTTTTTCAAAATGGCGGATGAGGCGATCTCCGCAATTTGCGAATTTCGGTTATCGCGGTGGGCCCCCTGTTGCTGTATATTAGGTACGACCGGTTCACCATACAAATGTAGTTTACTTAGTCCCCATCCTCTCTGGATATTGACATTGTGGAAAATATATTTTTCTCAGGATATTCCATTTTACGGGAGCCTAAATGGGAGTTTTTTCACCAAGTCAAGTGAAAACGTTTGAAGCACTTGTGTGCCCGCATGTAGTTCTGATCATAACGCTTTCAGCTTACAGGTGGGCGTCGGTCGAGAGTCGATGCGAGCGGTTAGGGCCATTGTCACTCATTGTTTAGTCTGGCTACTGCATTCTGGGCCCTATTTCACCAACGTGACAAATGTCGCATTTGTCGATATCACTGTTACTGAAGTCATAGGCCTCCATAGGCTACGGTAACCGCTTACCATCAGACGGGCGGTTGTTTGCCACCAACATGTTAATTAAAAAAAAACTCCACTATATCGCCAGTAAATAAGTATTTATTTTGCGAAGCTAATGACAATTGTCACAAGAAATACGACAATTGTCACGAAATTCCGACACAGAACTCATTTGCTGTCAAGAATTACCGAAAGTTCTTTGAAATCTTGTGACAATTGTCATCATTATCATCATAAACATCACAAGAGAAATACCTGTATTTTACCGATATAATAAAGTTTTTTAAAATAATACAATGATGGTGACAAACAGGAATACGGCCCACCCGATGGTAAGCGATAACCGTAGCCCATGGATGCCTGTGACGTCAGCAACAATGAGACTTGTCGAATTGTCGCACCTGTCACGTTGGTGAAATAGGGGCCTGATGACTGCATTGTCTGTCTGATCGTCGTAGAGAAAAACCGTATGAGGCAGGGAGTTTAATTTTATTGAGATTTGAGTTCTATAGTTGGTCAAGCAGATCTTGTCAGTAGAAAAGGCGGCAAATTTGAGAAATGTAGGTGCGAAGGGATATCGTCTCATAGAAAATTTGAATTTCGCGCCTTTTTCTACTGACTAGATTTGCTTGACCATCTATATCTATACCTACATGCGTTTTTCAATTAGAAGGCATCTTTTTCTAATGCTAAAAAAACGAACTATATTTTTTATTACATACTGACTAAGTATAGCATTTTTTTAAGGAGTAAATTTGTTTAATAAATATTCTGATACCTATAGTTCGTTTTTTTTAGCATTAGAAAGAACTTCGCAGAAGTAAGCTTGTGGTTCCAAATCCGGCACTTTTAGCGGTAATAATTTGAAGTAAATTATATGTATTGACCATGCTACATTAGATAATTCAATAATTATTAACAATTAAAGAGCCTGATAAAAACTGCACGCTTGCTTCTGTGGAGTTCTTTCTAATGCTAAAAAAAACGAACTATAATGGAGATTTTTTGTTGTTTAATTTGCAAACTGTGTAATAAGGTGCCTACCAACACTCTAAACTAAAAATTAATTCCATTCACCTAAAAACAGAATTCATTTTAGTATAAGGTGACTAACTATTGAAGGGTGGCCAGTTATTAAAACCTTATACCAATATGAATTCGGTTTATAGGTGAATACAATTCATTTTTAGTTTAGTGTGGCCAGTTATTAGCCGGTGGCCAGAAATTGGCGATTTACCCTATTTGTACAGCTTTAGGCACTTGTCCCACCAAGAGCGAGTAAGCGATAAACTATCGGCTATTTTCTCGCCCAAGAAACGAATAAAAGATTAGGATCCTGTGTTAGTAAAAGAGACACATATATTAATAGTTCATCGCTGGCTGTTCACACTGCCGGCGAGAACACTCGTTCTACTAGTTTGTCGCCGCGATAAGATAAAACTAGCTCAGCGGTACTCGCTCGGCGATGCTCGCTTCGTAGTTGAGAACTCAGGCTGCGAGACCAATCAGTCTGTGAGCGAGTGAAGCGAGTAATAGCCCGTCGCACTCGAACACTCGCCTATAGCCGAGCGACAAAACTATTGGAGCTAACACTCGCTTCTCGCCGCTCGCCCACTCGTTTCTAGTTTATCGTTCTAGGGTAAACCCTCCAGTGAATGCAAATTGACATGTAAATTTTTTAGTTAATTCTACTATCCTTAGTTCATTAAGTGAATTGTATATATAAATGACAATGTATGACCATTACTGAATAAATGATATGATATGATATGATATGAATGAACATCCCCCAGTGAATGAACAAAATCACGTTTTTTGTCTAAAATAAGAAATATAGCAATTTCTTCCACTTGTCTTATTTTTTTTCTTATTAATAACTCTATTTCCTATGCGATGACAACCCATAATAAATTTATTTTCGACCAGTTAGGATGTGACTGGCGTTTGAAGTTTACGTATTTCTGGATTTGAAGTTTTGTATGGAAATATTAGATCCCAGATAAGAACAGAGTACGTTTGGAGCAAAATATGAAGTGCTTATTTAATGTTAACTTTTACAAAGTGTAGTTATTTGGTTAGATTAAGAGTTGAACCTTCTATTTATGTACATTTTGTCGGCGTATTATGCGATTAAGTCTTTATTTTTTAGAGTTCCATTACTGGCTCATCAAATGTTCTGAAACCAGTAAATGAACAGTGTGTTCATTTACTGGTGTCGCGTAGATTTCGTTTTTTTCCCAAATGTATATGTAAATGCAATCGTATTGAGCTTGTTTTTTGTGATTCTGCATAGAAAACGATTCTGATTCATTTAGCCAGTATTGGAACAAACTAAATTTCTATAGTCCGTTTACTAGATTTGTCATGCCTATGTATGAACAATACAAAATTTGGCTTGTTCATTTATTAGATTTCTACTAATTCTATGTATGAACAGTGTAACCACGAACAATTCAGTGACAAGTTTATTATTTTAAGCATTATTTGGTGAGCATGACCCCTTTTCATCAAAATATCCACGTTGGTTCTTGTTTTAATGGTTGATTTTATTTTTTCCTTTTAATATGTAACGGGTTTCTATGTTATTGGTATTTAACCACAATTTTATTACATTCTAATCGATTCTAAGTCAATATGGAGGGATAAAAAGATATAAACGCTATCGCTATACCTATTAAAATAGAGCCGGAAACGGTGTTTGTGATAAAAATGATTATATTATGCTAATTAAAAAGAGTTAAATAATGTTCATTCACTGGGTTTTTCGGTGTTCATTCACTAGTTTTTATGTTCATTCATTAGGTTTTTGGGTAGTTTTTCGTAAATTCTGGTATAACTCAAAAACTATGAAAGTAATTAAAAATCGCAGAAATTACTTTCTTATTTATTAAATGAGGATTAATTAAATTGCAGTTAATTATTCCAATTATTAATGAATGCTGAGCAATGATTTTTCAAACTTGGATAATTGCTTAAGTGTTCATTCACTGGTGGTCTTACCCTACTCGCTTATCGCTCATCGTCGGCGGTGGGACAAGTGCCTTAGGTTGGCATTATTTATTTACAAAACTAAATTTTACCCCCGTGGCGTCAGTGGCACGGTAAATGGATGCGCCATTTGGCGTTCAAAAGGTTAAAAGAAAATAAACTTTTATTGTGATTATGTAATACACTGTTATCAGTTACTTCAAGGTTAACAATATATGATAAGGCTAAGAATAAAACATTGTGTTTTGCAACACTGAAAACTATTCTCTGCTAAAAACATCTATGTAGAAACCTAGCTAGATCATAGCTTTTACTCTACTCTACCCTAGCACAACTTACATATTACATTATGATGATGATAAGTTCCCTAACAAGTTGTATGAGTCCATAGTTACTTGAAACAAATGTTTTAATTCATTCATTTGAAATTTCGCCATCAACATCGCCTCTTTATCTTTTTTTTTTTTTTTTTATTTATTTAGGATCACCAACAGACAATACATCAAGAAAAAAGAATCAGTAGCTTACATAACATTAAAGGTAGACGTTTGTCCAATTATAGGTAACCACAGCTTGCAAAAATCTTAGCTAATATTATGGTTTAGGGACAGACCTTACTTCTTACTAGGGGATTGATCTTTAATTTTCTTGAGAAACTACTGTATGGGTTCTTCAAAAAACGAATTATTAGAACCTTGGAAACTAGTTTAAAAGTATTAGCAACCGGACGGTAGGTACCAATGAAACACAAGTTCCATAAGCACTTGTTTCTTCAATTATACCGAATTATGAAGAATACAAATTATGAATTATGATTATGAAGTGTGGTTCCTAGAATCACACTTCTTTACTAGGTCTTTTAGTACTTTTGTATAGACTTCCTACATGCTATTGGTGGCTCTTTTTGTAGAATTTATATAACTAAGCCAGAGTAGTATAGTTTAAAATCTTATCCTGGCTGTCCTGTGCACAACTATGTAATCTAAAATTCACAGAATTTTGCTGAAGATTTATAATCAAACGGAGAATTTTTAATTTATTTGTAATATAGCTAACTTTTTTTTTTTTAGCTCAAATAATTTATTTCATAGGAAAAAGACAGTAGAAAAACAAATAAATAACTTATGAACTAAATACATCTATAAATAATACTAAATTAAAACTAACAACCCTAAATATGTCTAAAATAAAATAAGGAATATAGCTAACAGTTTTTATTAGGGTGGGAAGATTATAAGGTAGATTTTATCTTGGAAATTGTGAAGACTTAGATTGGTAAAAAATATACAAAAACTCTGCCATGAAACCTACAGTATGTGGGTAGAAATGCTTAAAATAAAAAAATCGACAATTGGCATACAAAGCAAGGTGTAAAATAAACAGTTACTGTACTGTTGTAACTGCAAGCGTTATGTAATATGATAATTTACCCAAGATAGATAGCGTATAGTTTGTATAAGATCCAATACGAAATAAATTTAGCCAAGTTCAAAATATTGGACAGTCGTTGTATTCTAGTACCAGTATTTAAAAGTATACTTACTACTGTTTGTTGGTTTAAGCGTTTAGAGCAGGATTTCCTGGGAATAGCGAGAATAGAATGCAAACTAAACTGAAAATTAACTTATAATACACGCCGTCTTTACCGGCAAGTTGACAATGACAACAGGTTGACAGTTAGATTGTAGCATAGACAAACTAGTTTTTTTTTTTTTTTTTTTCGTCCATCTGGACAGGCTAAAGCTCTAAGCCATACTGCCTAGACAAACTAGACGCAATGAATGAATGAAACGAACCGAATATCCATAACACACTACCGCACCGCATCGCAACCTTGGTGCGGTGCGGTAGTGTGCTATGGCTTTAAATATATTAAGGGCTCCATAGACCTTACAACTCACGGCTAGGGATAAATTGTTTGTCATTTGAAATGTGAACGCAACTGAATGATGATGTTTAGTCTACTTTATCTGTTCTGTCATGGCTGTCATGTCATGTAGGCAGGATAGTGTAGTGCAGTTATTTTGCTGCAATTACGAGTAAATAACAGCTCTAAACAATTAATATTCTATCAATTAAGTATTAAAATGTGTATTGTAAAATTCTACAAATCTAAAAATGCCTGAAGCATGCTAGGTGACATCCATCTAACCAAACGCTTAGTAGTGATCGCATTAGTTCTTGGCATTATTTTGATTTTGAAGGAGTACGTATTTATTTATCCGATATGAGTAGCCGTAGGGTTGCTTATTTCTACAATGCGGACGTGGGGAACTTCCACTACGGGCCGGGGCACCCGATGAAGCCTCACAGACTTTCTGTTACGCATAGTTTGGTGTTAAAGTACGGGCTGCATAAGAAAATGCAGGTATACAAGCCGTATAGGGCAAGTGCGCATGACATGTGCCGGTTTCACAGTGAGGACTACATAGAGTTTCTGTCCAATGTTACGCCGCAAAATATACAGAGTGAGTATTGTTTACATACAAACACAATTCTTCGTCATGACTGAGGGTCGCCACCACATGATGTACAAACAACTAGAAGATGGGTCGTGCGTTGGTATGGGACGCCACTTGCGCTGACACGTTAGCGGCGTCCTACGTCCCATCGACCAGCAGGCGTGCTGGCGCGGCGGCGGACACCCGGGAGCGTCTAAAGGTAGCCAAGTACAGCTGTCTCGGCGCCCTATACGAATTCGTTGCATTTGGCGTCGAGACACTTGGTTCGTGGGGCAGAGGCGCACACATGCTCCTTAAGGAGCTTGGGAAAAGGTTGAGGGAGGCAACGGGTGACCCCCGCGCGGGCAGCTTTCTCGCACAGCGAATTGCCATCGCAATCCAGCGCGGGAACGCTGCCTGCGTGTTGGGCACCCTCCCGAGGGCACCAAATTTTGATAGGTATTTTTAATTTTTAGTTTTAATTATTTTAATTGTAGTTAGTTTTAGTTTTATATTCCTATTTATGTCTTTTAGTAATTTATGTAATTTAATATTTCTTATAATGTTATACATACATGATTGCAATGATATTATACATACATAAATGGTGTAAAGTGGCCGTTACCTCTTTTTTGAAATTATATGATTACGAGGAAACTGAACGACTTCTAAAAATTTCTGTCTAAACCTAATTAATTACAAATAAAAAACATAAATAGAAAAACACTGACTTGAATAATGCCTAAACTTTTAAAAATATTATTTTCCTCCTAAAACTTAAACCATCAGTTCATGCAACGCTTGATATATTTTACTTCATATTTTTGTATATACGTTGTGCTTCCCTCATATATTACATATATACATCCATTTATCCTTCTTAGTCTTTAGAATCTCACTGGTGATAACACACACACACACACACACACACACACACACACACACACACACACACACACACACACACACACACACACACACACACATACACATAAACACTTACTTCCCTTATCATTTGTTATGTTTTTTTTTTCTTTCTTTATCTTTTATAATGCTACATATATTTATATTTAGTAAAGCATAAATGCTATGTATACTGCGTCTAGACTTAGTTAGATTAAATGTGATCCGGGAGAGGTGGTGCTTCCTGCCGTCATACAGTTTTTACTAGTACGGAGGAATCGTTTCCTACTCTCACGAACAACATGTTGTAAGGTTAAAATTGTACTCAAAGGAAATAAATAAATATATTATTATTATTATTATTTTGTATCTCCTTCTGGATATCACGGGCCTATAATCCCGGTTTTTTTGATAGGCTTGCGTGGGGACACAGATCCAACACGTAGAGGCCCCTTGGAGAGCTTTAATATCATGTAGAACGCCTGCTGGAACCCGTTCACAGGCGCAACAATAGACACCCATGAACCGGTCGCAGCAGGCATTGGGACTATTGTAGCAAAAGTGAATAGTATACCGGTCTATGGATTGAAGTTTGGGTGGACAATGAGACTGGGCTATTGTAAAGAGTTCGGACACCTGCCATAACAATGCTAACACACGTTATCGAGGCAGGTGGTGACTTGCCGCCGACTAGATGGGCCCCTGAAACTGCCGTCGCGAAGACGACCAGGAGCAACATCGGTGTGAGCGGCTCAGGGGTGTCGAGAGGTGTGCGCCGCTTTCTACCCAGTGGCTGTTAACAGCCACTGTGCCAACTCGCGTCTTATGCATCTTTCACTTCCACCCCTGGAGCATATAGCTCTAACGACTCCTCTCTGGACGGCCAATGAAGGCAAGCCAGAGCTGAGAGTCCTGCGGGTCCCCTTGGGGTCCACTCCGACCGATGAAGACACGCCGGAGACGGAGACCCTGACCGACTCGGGAGCACTCGGGTCCGTGGGGTCGTTACTCCCCAACAGCTCGCCACAAGCTGCCCTGCGGGCTTATTATTATTATTATTTGTATGTCTTTCCATATCTCGGGACCATGGGGTCCCGGACCTTTGGGAGGCATGCGTGGGGCCGAAGCCAACAGCACAGAGGCCCTTTAATAAGACAAGTTTGATGTTATGTAATACACCAGCTAGAACCCATTCACGGGTACAAATAGATACCCGTAAATCGGTCCCAGCTGGCATAGGAGCTATTGTAAATACAGTGGAGAAGAGTGCCGGTTATGGTGTTGAAATTTGGCTGGTCAAAAGATTGGGCTATTGCAGATAGGTCCGGTCACCTGCCATAACAATGCTTCTACACGTTATCGAGGCAGGCGGTGACTTGCCACTAACTAGGTGGGCCCCTGAAACTGTCGTTGTAAAGACGACCAGGAGCAACACTGGTGTAAGCGGCTCAGGGGTGTCGAGAGGTGTGCGCCGCTTTCTACCCAGTGGCTGTTACCAGCCACTGTGCCAACTCGCGTCTTATGCATCTTTCACTTCCACCCCTGGAGCATATAGCTCTAACGACTCCTCTCTGGACGGCCAATGAAGGCAAGCCAGAGCTGAGAGTCCTGCGGGTCCCCTTGGGGTCCACTCCGGCCGAAGAAGACACGCCGGAGACGGAGACCCTGACCGACTCTCGGGAGCACTCGGGTCCGTGGGGTCGTTACTCCCCAACAGCTCGCCACAAGCTGCCCTGCGGGCTTATTATTATTATTATTAAATGTTAAATGAAGTATTTAAAATATATATAAATTAAATTAAGTCATATAAATAGAAATTTATTTTAACAACTAGCTGTATGGAAAAAAATATCTACAGATTACAATTTTGAGTACAACTTTTCCACAGTTTTAAATATAATTGAATTTGTATAGTAGCCATTCACTTCTATTTTCACTGCATGATTCTGATCTAGTAGTCTACTGTTGTTATGTATGTTCCACCTAATGATGGAACTATTTAGAATTTTTTTATATATTGGGTGTCTTTATGGAATGGGTGACATAGCCAATTTTTTAACCACTTCTGAACAGGAGTCTGTTTAATTAGGCGTATAAAATCATGTTGAGCTACAGTTTTTCAAATATTTTACTTTTATTCTAGGCTATTCAAAAGACTTGCTCCACTACAATGTTGGAGATGACTGCCCAGTCTTCGACGGGCTGTTCGATTTCTGCTCCATGTACACAGGCGCATCTCTAGAAGGTGCTATGAAGCTTAACAATAATGCCTGTGACATTGCCATTAACTGGTCCGGTGGTCTTCATCATGCTAAGAAGTTTGAACCTTCTGGTACGTCACATTTTTACACATACAGAGATTTCCCCTTATTCATAAACATGCTACAAACATCAATTAGCTACTAATCGTTTGTCATTATCTGTCTTTTTCAAATTATTGTATAGTTTCTGTACAAAGATTTGAATTGTTTTCGAGTTCTTAATGATATTAAGTTGTCAAACTTTTACTGACCCGTCTTTTAACTATTTCAGGATTCTGCTATGTAAACGACATTGTCATAGCAATATTGGAGCTCCTAAAATACCATCCTAGAGTACTATACATTGACATAGACGTCCACCATGGAGACGGGGTCCAGGAGGCATTCTACCTGACTGACCGAGTGATGACCGTCAGTTTCCATAAGTATGGGAACTACTTTTTCCCTGGGACCGGAGACATGTATGAGATCGGGGCTGAGAGTGGGAGGTATTACTCGGTCAATGTGCCGTTGAAAGAAGGGATAGATGATCAGAGTTATGTTATGGTGAGTTTTTGATAGATATGCTTTATATTTTACGGTTTAAATTACGTTATTTTTAGTCAATCAATGAGGATTAGTTCGCGTGATATCAAAACGCAAAGAAGCGAGTGAATAAAAATATAAATAACTATTGACCCGCCCCGGCTTAGCGCATGTTAACAAATTGTACACCTAAACCTTCCTCAAGAATTACTCTATTGATAGGTGAAAACCGCATGAAAATCGTTCAGTAGTTTCTGAGTTTATCGCGAACAAACATAGAAACAGACAGACACGGCTGGGGACTTTGTTTTATACGGTGTAGTGATAAATACTCAAACATTTATTTAGCAAATAGGCCATGAGTGTATGACTCACCACATCACAATTCAATTCGAATTTTCTATTTGTTTTCTATTCCACCTATAGTTCGTTTTTTTTTAGCATTAGAAATAAGGTAAACAATCTTGATGTGTCTTTTAATTGAATAACACATTTTAAAAATAAGTTACGGCGAATATGTAACCATGATGAATCTAATAGGATCATTTACATTCTCCTGCTTTCATAAGTAATAGTTTTTGATTTTTAAAAAAGCGTTTTTCAATTAAAAGATATGTCTAGATCGCTTACCTTCTTGCAAGTTATTTCTAATGCTAAAAAAAACGAACTATAAGTTTCTATTAAGAAATATTAGGTAGTGTGTGCCTTACCCATATACAGTGCTAGAGTATACATATAAGGCTGCTCATGTATCATTTGACGCGCATTATACCAATATCATAGCAAGCAGTTCTTTGTCTTAATCTCCACTTCACATGGCGACCCTGCCAGTGCGGCCTTTATTACATTTCGTTTGCTTTCTTTTCTTATATAATTTTTTTTTATAAAAAAATAGATTATCGCTTTTCTGTTTAGGTACAGTAATCATTTTTTTTCTCCAGGAGGGAAGGTGTAGTGTGTGCCTTACCCACGCATATACAGTGTTAGAGCAGCGGTTCTCAAACTTTTTTGCTGACGGAACCCTTTTGGAAAGCGAAATATTTGACGGAACCCCAAATTAAATATTATCGTTCGTCACTGTCGACCAGATATACCTATTGGTTTTTTCTTATTATTACAAGTGTGTTCGCGGAACCCCAACAGAGGCTTTGCGGAACCCTAGGGTTCCGCGGAACACACTTTGAGAATGGATGTGTTAGAGTATATAAGGCTGCACATACTCGTATATAATTTGACGCGCATTACATTAACATCATAGCAAGCAGTTGTTTATCTTAATCCCCACCTCACAATTATTTCCAGGTATTCAAACCAGTGATATCCAGCGTAATGGAGTTCTACCGTCCCACTGCCATCGTGCTACAGTGCGGTGCGGATTCTCTGGCAGGCGACCGGTTGGGGTGCTTCTCTCTATCTACTAAGGGCCACGGGGAGTGCGTCAACTTTGTGAAGACTTTGAACGTGCCTACGCTAGTTGTTGGTGGTGGCGGGTAAGTTTCATCGGCAATACCATCATACATACAAGTTGGCTAAAAAATAACTGCATTCCCGTTGCCACGACTATGGAACCAACCCCAAAATCGGGAATAAAAAATACCCTCCCATAGAGACTGGACCAGCCAAAATGTATAAAACAGCCAAATTTATTTTCGCGATTTCGTGATTGGTCCCGTAGTAAAAGTTGCTCAGTATAATCCCAAAACCTCCCAGGCAACGGGAATGGAGTTATTTTATTTTTTAGCCACCCTGTATATAAGTAAAATGACGTCCACAGTGTCATTCGTCATTCCAATCCACCAAAAGCAATATTCTACTTCGCCGATCTGCCGATGTTCTTCGACGACTTATTTTGTTTCAAAAATGATAGTGGTAACAATCCCTCCATACCTATAGCCACAGAATAAATTATATTATAGATAGTACTAGGTGCAGAAGGTTCACTCTCTATTCTCTCTAACAAAACGTGACTGTTACGAGAGATATGACCACTAGGTGGCGCAAGCGCGAGCAAGCGTCCATTCCGTAGCGTTGCGCGGCAACTACTATGGCTAGACACCAAAATTGATGTAGGCCGCATGTACTTTATAGCGACGCGACGAAATCGCGGAGTGAGCCTCGCCTGCTATAACACGTGTTTTTCAGGTACACACTCCGAAACGTAGCTCGCTGCTGGACGTACGAGACCTCCCTTCTGGTCGACGAGAACATCTCCAACGAGCTCCCTCTGACGGAATACTTGGAGCTGTTCGCGCCTGACTTCCAGCTTCATCCAGAGATTAGCAGGTATGAGTCGAATTTCAGGAATTTCTTACGAGATGTTAGGATTGTCTAGCTAGTAGGTTTTTCTCACCGAGTTTTCTTAAACTGGAACCCCAAATTAGCCGAACTGCAACTGGTTATAGGCGTGCCCAAAATTGAAGCGCTTAACTTGTACAAATTGTACAAGTTGCCTTTAGTCGCGATTAGACAAGTGAGAAATGTGCACGTGCTAACGAGATTAATCATCAAAAACAGATTCATTTGTAGGTAATAAAATAAATATAGAAGTATTTTTTGTGGTCCTTATGTATAAGTATATTTACTTTCTATAATTTTTGAATCGACTTCAATTTCATAGGAGGAGGTTCTGTGTTCGGTTGTGGCTATGTTTTTTTTTATGTATGTTCACCGATTACTCCGAGACCCGTGGGTCGATTTCAGTAATTATATAACATCGTTGGTGGTAATAAACAAGGGAGAAAAAAGATCCAGTACCAATGTGGATGTTGTCTTGCCTCTGTTTTCCTGTACCTATAATTTTGTTTTTACTTTCAGTACGAACAATGCCAACAGCAAGCAATATTTAGAAGCTATAACGAAGTACACGTATGACAATCTCAGGATGTGCCAGCACTCGCCCGCCGTCCAGATGTCACATGTGCCAGGTAATTACAATAAAATTGGGGTTATTCCAATAGGCATGTTGACATGAATCGCGAATATATAACATGTTATGTTTTTACCATAGCAGGGAATATTAGAATGCTGAATATCATATTTTGCAAGTGTAAATATGCGTATAAATTAATATAAAATAATCAAAAGTATTTATAATAATGCCCAGTATCACGTGACTGTAAACGCCAATCGGAGCGCGTGACGTCATGACATGAGAAACACCACAGACAAGTCGTCAAACCTGACCGTAATCCATACGACACCACCAAAGAGTTTGGATGTTCAAAAACTGTATATATTTTTTATTTCGACAATAGACATTTATTACGTACAAAAAATATTATTACATGACATAAAGTATATATTTATTTGTTATTAAATAAATAAAATGTTATATAATACGATATTTCACCAAAATATTTTTAATAATTTGGCTGAATGGAACTATCATTGCCACGTTGGCTGTCGGAAACAAAAAAAATAAAATTTAAAAAGTTATATCTGCGCCCGCTATATTTACATTCAAAATTTTAGTTTTATCATAATAATTCCTCTTAAATTGTAACTGTAAGTGTTTTTATATGAAATCAGTTATTGTGATTCATTTTTGAAATGTTTTTATCATCGCTGAACGTAATATGTATACATATGTATAGTGCGCAATTAACAATATCATTCAAGTCAAAATTCGTAACTGCAACGCAAGTATCATGCAACAAATATTTGTTTTATACTCTAGGGTCTTGATTGTTGTTCTTTTACACATAGGCACTGCATAAGACATGTAAAACTTGTTATTCATTATTTTAGTTTATATGTTTACGTAATACTTATATTTTAGAAAGAGAGATAAATTAAATACTACAGCTTTTGATCTACGCTAGGACTGACATTTTGGCAGCAGTTTGTTTATTTATCTGTTTGTGACGTCACGTGACAGCTTGGAGCGTTTAGGCTCAAACTTTAAACACTAAACTAATTAAGCTCTATTTAGTGTTTAAAATTTTATTAATGAATAAAAATTTTAAATATTTTTTTTGTAATTATTACGTGTCTATCTATAAAATGAATACAGTTCTAAAAAATTGTCAACATGCCTATAGTAAGCAGTACTTAGAAACTATAACGAAGTACGTATAGGCCTGTCTCCATATTGCGCGGCAAACTATCGAACATTGGCTCGCGAGGCAGCCGCGCGCAATGCGCAATGGCGCGGGTACCGGGTTGGCTCGCGAGCCAACACAATCAGATCGATCGATCAATCAGATGATCGAGTTGGTTGGTTGGTTGGAGGTTGGATGACAATTTTGACAACCCTAAATAGCCGAAAGGAATAGTGCCATACTGGGGATAGGGCCATAAGGGACAGCATGATTCGTACCTGAATCGCTGTCAAACTTCGGCTTTGTAGGTAGTTTCAGTGGCGTGCCTACGGTTTCGGAGTAAGGCAAGCCGAAAGATATGTTTTCGTAATAAATGTCCAATCTCACTTTGAACAGTTTGAACTCAAATGAAGAATGAATGAATTTGCTAGCGTAAGTATCGCGGCGAGCTACGAGTATCAAAGCGCACAGGACATACTAGGTACTACTATAACTACTAGATAGAATTTTACAAACATATCAGAGGGCCTACCTTCTTTCTCTGTTACTCTAATTACACCTTAATTGGAGTAAACCAATAATCCTTGTGTTTTGTAAACGGCTGTACAAAATGTTCTCTTAATGCGACTGACTTTTCTTAGAATACACAAGTCTGGTGTTGGTTTTGGCGCTGACATGATATCCCGTTTTTCTACAAAGTTTAACGATGTTACCTTGCCTTCGTTGAGTGATACGTGGACGCATCTCATACCGTCACAAGGAACAACTTCATCAATTGTTAACACTTATAAACGTCACAACAAACAAACAAATCCACATTCACTACTTAATTCAAATTCACTTAAATAAATTGAGCTTTCGTTACTTCCGACTCGACTAAATAATAATACACTTGAAGTAAACGCGTGCCCGTGCGAACTTGTGCAGCTAACTTCACACCAAAAGCCAGGCTTAAATCGCCATATAAAATTGCTATACATGCCAACAAATAGTTACATCGTTCTATGGCGGTTTGTAGGCTAAGAGCGCCTAGAGCGGGACGAAAAAGCAAGCCCGGTTGCAAGCCAACGAGTGCGAGCAGGATAGCTAGAACATTCTACGCCTGATTTCTTTCGCGCGGACGAGGCGCCACCACGGCAAAATTTTGCAACACGCTGGCGCCGCGGTCCGCGCGCTGTTGCTTGAATTTAATAAAACGGGTTCATTTGGCGCGCGGTATAAAAATAATCTATATTGATTATTGATCTTATCACTACGCAATTTCGGTAAGGCAACTAAGGCAAGCCCGGCTTTTGGGCTTGTATGGAAGTACCGCCACTGGGCAGTTTATCTGTAAGGTAGTACTATTTCGCCGGGTGACAAGCAAAAGTCACTAAGTACCACCATAAGTTCATAGCCATAGTGAACCATATTCGTACTACAAGAAGGTCGATTTTTGTTTATTTTTTTTTAGTAATTAGTGACTTTTGCTTGTCACCTGACGATTTATTATGTGGTAATCTGTTTCAGGCGACTTCTTCCCTGAAGACTACAAGATCAAAGACGAACCGGACCCCGACATCCGCATCAGCCAAGAGGACTCCGACAAGATGGTGGAGCCCAAAAATGAGTTCTACGACGGCGACACCGACCACGACAAGGAGGCCGTCGTTAAGGAGGAACCATAGCAGCCGGCCGCAACGAGCGACAGCGGCGCTACGTGACACACACACTACAAGAAGAAGTTACTGTGAATATACCGTACAATATTAGTCGAAGATACTAATATCTATCCGGAGGGCTTTAAAAAAGTCTTAAAAATCTATATAAATGCATTTGTCTTCGGAAGATTTTTAGATGGTTAAAAAAAAAAGAAATGGAAGCGCTATCAATGAATAGGATAGGTTATTTTTTAGTTCTACATTGTTTGAGGGGGTTAACGACATTTTTTTAAGCTTCCTGATAATGTAATATATATAGTAACTTAAATATGAAAAGACGAAGAGGAAAAGATGGTGGAGCCTAAAAACGAGTTCTACGACGGCGACACCGACCACGACAAGGAGGCCGTCGTTAAGGAGGAGCCATAGCAGCCGGCCGCAACGAGCGACAGCGGCGCTACGTGACACACACACTACAAGAAGAAGTTACTGTAAATATACCTACTGTACAATATATTACTTGAAGACGGTCTCTACCCAGAAGAGTTTAAAAAAATCTTCTCAAACATCAAAATCCATTTGTCTCCAGAAGATTTGAATCCCGGGACTTGGGACCGGGCTACGTGACACACACACTATAAGAAGTTACTGTGAATATACTGTACTATATTAGTCGGAGACACTAATGTCTACCCGAAGGACCTTAAAAAGGTCTTCTTGAATATTTGTTTCGACAAATCAAAAATGTTTTTGGAAGATTTGATTTGTGGACGGGTAGACTTATCATACAATACGTCATTCTTTGATATTTTTACTTCCTTATTATCAGAGAGCGCAACTTTGGTGCCGATGACGTCATTATGACGTTAAGTCGCATATAGGATGTTTTTTTTAAACAACATTGTAACACCTTAATGATTCTTAATAATGATAATATATATATAATTGTTTATTTATAAAAATGCTTGGTAATTTACACAAAAAATAATGTAAACATTAAAAAACGATACGAAACGATCTCCTTCTCGTTTAATATGCTTTGTTGTTTTCAAATGTTTCTCTACAGGGTGATTCATGAGACGTGAGCAGGACTAATCCTGCATACTCAGTAACTGATAATTGATCGATCACCGTCGTATTTAGGTGAAACAACCACACTTTTTCCAATTTTTTAACTTTTTGGCGAGGGCAAATTTAATTCTCTACAATCATGGTCACCCCACAAGACCTAATTAATAATAATAAAGCCTCTTTAACCGTAATGACAGCATTATGATTACAAAGAAATAAACTGTCAAATTTGAGTGAGATACGAGTTTTCAAAAGTAACCAGACCGTGATGACATTCAATTTGACACAGAATATCGGTAGTTTAGTATTCTAATTGCAGGGTGACCATGCATGTCGTAAATAAATTAATAAGTTTTTTTTTCAACACGACTAGAAAATTAACGTTAACCCCACTAATACTGATACGAAACAGTTGCTTATAATTTACGAAATGCGTAGTGTTAGTCCTGCTCACGTCTCCTGAATCACCCTGTATATTGCTTGCTTTTGCTGTTAAATTTTGGTCACATTTTTTCATTTTTTACAATCAGAAAAGGAAATTTCTGCAAATACGGGTGCATAGACTCCATAGCGACTTCAAACAATAATATTTCGGTTATATTTTACTAATACAAAAATAAGTAAACAATAATTGGTTGTCATTTCCAACAATTTTGTTTTTAACATGACAAAGACAGTTATGTTTTTATACGTGGCCGGTACGTATAAAAACTCTCAACTCAAGTTTCAATATCAGTAAACTAAAGAGGCTAATAAGTTGTTATTTGTTTAAGTATCTATAATCTAGATAACAACACTCTGTATTTAGCTTCACGTCATACGTCTGTCATCGGCACCAAAGTTGCGCTCTCTGCTTATTATTAATTTTAGTCAAAGATTTCCCAATAGTCAAAGATCTACCCGGAGGACTTTAAAAAGGTCTTCTCATCATCATCCTAGACTTTTATCCCTATTTGGGGTTGGCCTTCCTTATCCTAAAGGCGCGTTTCGATATTGCGCGGCGGCCGCGCGAGCAATGTTCGACCGCGGCAAACCTGTATTTTGGCTCGCGAGCCAATTTCGGCACCATCTTGAACTTATGCGCGGCGGCCGCGCGTGGCAGGCGATCCGACGATCGACCACATATATCACAAAAAATAATTATTCGGAACGAAGTATAGCCAAATAGAAAAATGATTTGTTGCGATAATCACTACATTTACTGTTCCATAGAAACTGTTTAGTACCGTATAATTCAGTTAAAATACGACAGTTTTCATTATCCATGTATGCGGCCGCGCGAGCCAGCTGAAATATATACACACCCGTCGCAACTGCGCGCGAACATTCCTTTGCCGCGCGTCGAAACACCGACAATGAATGGTTCGTCGCGCGGCGCGTGGCTCGCGCGGCAGCCCGGTATCCTGCGCGCGGCTGCCGCGCGACCCAATGTTCGATAGCTTGCCGCGCAATATGGAGACGGGCCTTAAGCCTCCCGGTGGCACGGTTCCTGGTTAGGTTAGTTACTAATACCCAGAGGACTTTAAAAAGGTCTTCTCAAAAATCAACACTTCGAACGTGGTTCGCGATAGGCCCTCGGGTACCTTATAATATTATTCTAACCTCCGTCCGCGACTTCGGTGAATTAAACTTTCAACTCCGTTTTCACCCCCTGGGCGTTGAATTTCTAAATATCCTTATGGAGCTCTATACATTCAATGGTTAAGGCTGTGGCGTTGCCTGTCAAAAACATGTGAACTAAGCTGTAGATAATAATAGGAACTAGGTAATAAGTAATTAATAATATTGGAAATTATGAATTAACACATTTACTGCCAGCGACCCGCTATACAGGGTGATTCATGAGACGTGAGCAGGACTAATCCTGCACACTCAGTAACCGATAATTGATCGATCACCATCGTGTTTAGGTGAAACAACCACACTATTTCCTATTTTTTAACTTTTTAATGAGAGCAAATTTAATTCTCTACAATCATGGTCACCCTACAAGACCTAATTAATAAACATAAAACCTCATTAACCGTATTGACAGCATTTTGTTACGAAGAAAATAAACTGTCAAACTTGCGTGAGATAAGAGTTTTCAAAAGTAACCAGTCCGTGATGACAGTGATGACATTCAATTTGACACAGAATATGGGTAGTTTAGTATTCTAACTTTAGGGTGACCATGCATGTCGTAAATAAATTAATAACTTTTTTTTTCAACATGACTAGAAAATTAACGTTAACCTCACTAATACTGACACGAGACAGTTGCTTATAATTAACGAAATGCGCAGTGTTAGTCCTGCTCACGTCTCCTGAATCACCCTGTATAGACGGCTTCTTGTTCGTACACTGAGAGAAAAATCATCACCAGGAATTATCTGTATTGGGGGAAAAAATTAAGTTTTAGTAATAACTATGGACGTTTTACTATTTCTGTAAAGTTTATTTATTTCTACAAACAGCTCAGTAATCCCAAATATAATTTCAACAAACAGATAATAGAAATTGCAAGAACTAATAGAAATTGCAAAAGTCAATTTGTTCCTATTAGTTAACTCTCCTTGCCCCCGGATTAAGTTTATTTTTGTAATTCTAAGTGTATTTTTGTTGTACTTTTCTCTCAGTGTAGGTGCTTTTCGCTACTAACGGGAAAAACTATGTCATTGACTACGCTCGTAGCGCGGCTGGCAGTGAATGTTTTTTTTTTGCTATTTTAAGCCAGGCCTCCGCTGAAACTATAGTTCGTAGAATAAGCTACCACGGAGACCCGGCTTGAACACATTTGTGTAAAAATGTAGTTAAGAATTTTCTGGGAGTATTGTGCAAAATATTGTAGGCGTAGTGACGTGTCACATATTTTTTCGGCCTTCGAAGAGTAACATAATTATTATTACAGGTGACTGTACCTTACTTAAAAACACTTAAAACTAGGTCTGCCGGCAGAGATAACAAGGAGCAAGATGCGTTATTCATAGTCGTCTATCACCACCTTTCTGAAGTGAAATCTTTAGCGGCGCTGTGCACTTTTGTAATAGGGAAAAATGTTAAACTCGCGACAGGTCACGTGACCGTAAGATTCGTAAGACGGACACGTGACCTAAGGACCGATTTTTGAAATTCGACCACTCGATTTCGTTAAATGATATGTCCACTACTAGGCGTTTAAATGCTACTAATAGAATTGAAATCGAGTGGTCAATACCACTAGATTACAAATTTCGATCGCTCGTATTTCAAAAATTAGCATTTCGCCGTTTTCCACGGATTTTCGAGTGACGAAATCGAGCGATCGAATTTCAATAATCGGCCCCCTGATCGAAAAACTGTTACAATGTCATTGAGTTTTCACTTCTGCCGGCACTCCCGGCGTGCAAATAGTGCAACCCGTTGTTTTTTTTTTTTGCTTCTGGTATATGTACGCCATCACATTAGATATACCGAAGCGGCCAAGGTCCTCAAAAATATCTGACCATGCACTTTAACGTCATGGAAATCTGAAGCTTTGTGAACACCATGGCCGCTTCAATATATCTGATAGCGAGTGTAAGTTTATAATTTTATATAGGTTTGTATACTTAGATCGATATTTGCCTACAATGTAGGAAAAGATTGTGTTTTATAAACATGGAATGTGGAAGTAATTTTTAAGTAAGATAATATGAATTATGTTGAGCTTTCTTGATCAGCCTTTATACGAAAGCATAATTTTAAAATGATAATCAAATTAATATTAAATATGAAATCTGTAAATAAAATGTTTTAGAATAAGATTAAATAAATTATCATTTTACACAAACTACGTTGTTCTTTTTTATTGCGATCGCATTCACTGCTAGCGCGAGCTACGCGCCACGACGGGAAAACCCATATGTAGCGAAAAGCGCCTACGAACAGAGAACCCGTCTAGCAGGTCGTTGGCAGTGAATGTGCACGTTTATATCAGGCTCCTTGTTTCACGGCAATGTATCAGTTACCGCCTAAATACTTTTGTTTTTTATAGTCGGCGCAACGTATGAACCAATACTATATAGCATTAAGGCTATTCGTTAAACGGTAGCTCTTAGCTTCATATCTGTAAGGGTCAAATCTGAACTGTCAAATATTGGTTCTTATGTTGTGCCGACTATAAATAATGTCCCCAGTAGGTATAGTCAGAGATATATATAACTCCGTATAAGATAAATAAAGTCTAAGAAAAAAACGTGCCTCGGACGGCCAAGGAAAAGTCATGCTCGAATAGATGGCGCCATTACCTTTGGCCTATTCTCGGCTAGATGGCGTTAACGACACCGTTCGGTATTTAACAATTTTAACACATATCAGTGAAAGAACATGGGTCAGTAGGGAACAATAAAAATTAAGAATCATTTATCTGTAAACATATTTTGATTATTTTATACATTTTCAATTTTATTTTAAGTTCTAATCGGTTGTCGATAGATGGCAGTAAATGTACCGTGACTACAAAATTGACAATGCCAGGACCCCTCTATACTATCTATTCTTTTTGGTATAGTTAACATTAACGCATTCACTGCCAGGGGGCGTGGCCTAGGGACAAACTTGTATAACGGTGAACGCACATGTGCGTTGGGGGCAGTGAATGTGTTAGTGTTTTTTAGCATTAGAAATAAGGTAAACAATCTTGATGTGTCTTTTAATTGAAAAACACATTTTAAAAATAAGCTACGGCAAATATGTAACATTTATGAATCTAATATTCTTCTGCTTTCATAAGTAATAAGTTATTGATTTTTAAAAACCGTTTTTCAATTAAAATACATATCAGGATTGGTTACCTTCTTCTAATGCTAAAAAAACGAACTATAATGGAAATGTGCCGTATAAATAAAACCACCTTTTTGATAAAAAAAAAGTTTATTATAAAATAAACTACATACCTAATTACAAATACTCAATAGCTACCTAACTTCAAATCTAGGTTATTCTCGTTGATGTACCTGTGTACTTCACTCATGTCTTCTGTAAAATCCACTGTGAACATCTGCAATTTTTCACAACTCTGAATGATCTGTTTCACTACAGACTTAGATACTTCTAAAGTACAATCTAACCAGAGGTAATTCAAATTTCTGAAACTACCTTTTTCCAACAAATGTAGCATCGTTTGATCCACATTCATTTTAGTTTGATATTTCAGTACTAGTTTTTGCAAATTTTGAGTGCACTCTAGGAAAAACGATAATATGTGGTCTATGTTAAAGTTTTCGTTGCCTATCGTGAAATTCCGGAGTTCGCAGAACATTTTGCTTGGACGCCGGAAATATCGAGGTATAACTAAACATTTGGATTGTGTCATTATACAGAGGGATGACAGATTAGGGCAGCAAGTGCCTAAAGACAGTACTGCATCTAAAGTCAATGAATGATCAATCTCCCATAATGAGAAATGCGTCAAATAAACACCTTTAACCTGTAGAAGCTGCTGCATTGAGTCCGAATAGGAGAAAAACGATAAATCTAACCTATTTAACCTTAAATCACTAATTGAAATCTGTTCCAATATAGCATCTTTGTCATGCTCTGACAAATGTGTTACTGACAACTCCTTGAGACGAGGACAAATTTTAATCAACTTCCTGATGCCTTCAGCTGATGCGAAATGGCAGTTAATTTTCCTTAGACTCAAAGGCCCGATATCCACTACTGTACCAATCATTGTCGACCCAATATCACAAGATTCTATCCTTAACTCCTCTAAATATGGAAGCTCGCTAACCAGCATTATAATCCCAGCTTGAGATACACATCTACCTACACGATTAGCCCTTTCATTCCTTGGTGGATCCATGGCGAGAATCCTCAACTGTTTCAAGTTTGCAATTGAGCGGAGTCCCGCATCAGAGACATTTCTGATCAGTACGGAAGCATTGAAGAGAGACTTACAAATATCAACCCTAGACACAATATTTATTTCCTCTATCAACGGACAATTGACTCCGATAACCTGAAGTATTTCATCGGTGCAAATGAACTTGAGATCTAGGATAACTATGCGGCTGAAGTTAGGGAGGGTGTCTATCCAGAACGCCTGAGGAATGCCGTTATCTAGGTCACATTTACGGAAGACTCTGAGGTTGGGGTGCGTCAGAATGTGAAGCTGAACACGAGGGTCACCCCGGTATTGGCAGCATGTTCTTTCAGAACAGAGGACATCAAATAACCTGGAAAAGAAAAGTTGTTAATGAATGACAAATCTTGTTCCGAGTAAGTTTTCACTGTAATTTTTTTTACTTGCAGTAACTACACAATGTAAGTTTTAACTTGCAATAACTACACAATGTAAGTTGTAACTTCTTTTCTTTAGGGTTAGAAAGAACTTGGCAGAAGATAATTTGGTATTGTCTTGGGTCGACCCATTCGTTTTTCGTCAAGTTCTTAAATTAGTCCTATTCTGCTTTCGTCACTCATTCTACATTGAAAGCCACGACTTCGTCGTCGTCATTGTGACGAATATAGAATGAGTGACGAAAGCAGAATAGGACTGATTTAAGAACTTGACGAAAAACGAATGGGACAACCCAAGATGATACCGATAAATTTAATTGGGGCCTGCTTGTGATAATTAATGGTATATTCTCAACAAGCATCATTATTCACTTCTAATTTTACTGCATTAACACCTAGCAATTAGTGTAACTCATAATTAAGCATACTTTGCATAAGTTCTTACAACCCTATCCTGGAGTGAACATTATATAGTGCCTGATTTTGAATCTCATGCTTACTTGTAAATATTACTTACACCCAACATTAAGAGTGGGAGAAAATAAATTTGCATACAATAGCATTCTAAATAAAATGGCATTCTGCAAATCTGCTTAGTAGAATAACAAACAAAACTATCTGTGCAGCAACAAAGTTTTGTTTCATTAGATTAGATCAATGACCTTCACTAAACTTCATAATATTACTTGTAAATGTAACACGATATCCCGCAGTTTGGTGACATTATTTTTAATTGAAATCCTGACTCACCTGGCTGGAAGCATCGACATCAATTGACACTTCAGCGCGATCGCCTCAGCCTCGCATTCGTGAAAATTATTCTCCGGACTATTCGCTTCAATAACATAACAAGCAGAATTAATTAAACTAATACAGTTTTTAACGCAGATTTTAAACAAACTATTTGGCTGTTTTCGAGGCGACATTGCTACTTGTTTTAGACATCAAGGAAGGAACTACTCAATTACGCGGTGCCTTTAAGTTGCACTTATGATTAAGAAAGGAACAGTAAAACGATTCCTGCGTTTAACGACAGATATTTATTAGTTTTCTCGTAAAACAGAATTGTTTTGTCCTGACCTGACTATTGTTTAATTTGGCCAAATTCCATTCAAATCATTCAATGTTATTGATTGGTTCTTGACATTGACAGTTTTACAAATCATTCATTCGGTTCTCCAGGGCTCTATAGACCTTACGACAAACTGCACGCGATATCCGATACATTACGTACAGAGAGAGCAACTTTGGAGCAATCAGCAACTAGAGTTGACTTCCCATAGAAATTTGAATTTTGCGCCTTCTACTGATAAGTTGTGTGTGTTTCATAAGTTGTGTATATTTAAGACCAACCCTTCAAGATTTTTACAATTTGACTGGGGCATATATGCGATATGCATATCAAACACGAACAAAAGATAAGCACTCCCGTGTAAATAAAAGAGACACGGCGATATTTATAGCTCACCGCTGGGCGAGTAACTATAAATATCGCCGTGTCTCTTTTATTTACACGGGAGTGCTTATCTTTTGTTCGTGTTTATAGCCGATAGCTCATAGCTTACTAGCTCGCGGTGGGACCAGTGCCATAGAGTTAGACCAAGACAAGTCTGCAACGATTTTGATAGTACACGCAGTGCAAGTGTTAATAAATGTCAAATTTGTATGAAATTATGACGTAAATATAAAATAACACCTGCACTGCGTATGCTATCAAAATCGTTGCAGAATTTTCTGGTCTTACTCGAATACCTATACATTATTTTTCTGTCGTCTACAGCTTGGCAAAAAGAGTAGAAATTAAAAAGTTACAATACTGTAGTGTCGTCCCTTTCAAACCAATACATATAGGAAAACGAGACGACGCTACAGTGTTGCCACTTTTTAATTTCTACTCTTTTTTGGCCAAGCTGTATTTTTGCTGCAAACAACTGCCGGTGCGGACTACTTTAGTTACCTAATGTTTTTGCCGATTTTGACTAATATATAGGTGCTTATGTTTAGTAGGTACCTAAATTAATTATATTCCCATGCAACCGATAACTATAGGTAAAGAAGCAATAAAAACTAAATGCTTGTTTTAAATGTATTTTTATTCTCATCGCTTTTTCATGAGTTGATGCCTATATCTAAATACAATATTAATTTAATTTTCGTCATAGATATCTATCTCACTAAGTGCTTTTATTATCATTTAATAATATTCTTAGGTATCATAATTATTTATTACATTATATTTCTATTCAAAATCTATCAATCGTACCATTAATTGGGCTTGTTATAATAAACATTAATAATATTATAAGTATCTGTTTGTTCAGAAATATTATAGTATAACTAACGTTGTGCTACGTTACAAAAATGATCATAAGTAGGTAGGTACTAAATATATGTATAAATTGTACCCAGTAATCTTCACCTGTAATCTATTTTGAAATATATTATTAAAATTCGGTTTCTGGCCTATGTGAAAATAAATATTTTAGAACCTAACCTATTTTGGCGTTTAGGTACATTTTGCTTCACTTTAGCAAGACCATTAAATTAAATCACTAGTCATTGTAAATTTGGTAAGTTACAATTATTAATTTCAGGGCCTATTCCAGCTAACCTAGAAAAAGTGCCAGTTCTTGATTGAAGATGATAATAATTCTCTAGATAATAATGATTTTTTTACCAATTCTGAAGCTAGTATCGATCGTTATTCTTATGAGAATGTTATTAAGTAGGCTATCGGGCATTTACCTTCGTCGGTACATAACAATGTTATGTTAAATAATGAGATTCTCTAAAATATATTTAGGTAAAGTGCTTATTGAGAGAAAAAATGTTTGACTAAGGTTAAGCGAAAAAATGGCGAAAAAAATAAGCGAAAACATAACCTTGCGATTACTTCAAAATAAAATCAGTACCGTCAATCAGTAGTTATCAAAATTAACCTTTTAACCGCCATAGAATTTGTCATCGAGCGTGCTCGTGTCCCCGGTGTGACCCCGGCGTGTGTGAGCATTTTGCTCACTGAGTGAGATAAAATGAGTGAGTAAATCGCATTTTGCTCACTAAGTGAGACAAAATGTCATTCAAGTGACCTTTATAGTCAAATGTCATTTCAACATGCGGGGTCTAATACAAGTTCGATATACTTGGGTTCTATTATCTCTGTCCTTCTAGGTATGTTCTCACTGCTTAGGGTGAAAAATTTTGTGTACTACACGAGATCAACGTTATTTACATCTCGTGCGCTTTTGAATCCCTTACTACGCTCAAGATTCTAAATTAGTTATATATATAACTAATAATATTATAGAATCTTTCGCTTGCACGGGACTCAAAATAAGCACTCGAAGAAATATCAAACTTTGATCTCTTGTTGTACAAATAACTATTATTTATTTATTTATCAGACCGCGGCAAAATGAGCCCGATTTTATACTTATGTCTTATATATCAGTCTACGGCGGTTAAAAGGTTAAAAATATTAAAATATTTATAATTATCTTTGTGTCACCCTTTATCCTATTTACTTTTGTCATAAGTAATAACGGGTGATAATTAAATTGCCTATTATCATTCAACATAATATATGTCTTGAACATATTTTACGTTTATTAGCGGACACGTTTGGCACTTTTAAATAGTTTTAGGTACTTTGACTCCTTTTGATTATATATTACATGGTGTTTTCGAAAAGCATTTTAAGAACCTTTGTTCCATTTTTCAAACAAAGTTCAGATGGGACAAAGTGCACCTATGGGGCAAATGCATCGATTAGAGGCACATCCGTCGTGACGCATTTTTACCGGGAGTAACTAAATTTGATTTGGTAAAAGGGTAAAAGCTAAGTAAGGTAGGTTATGAAACCCATACAATCTATTCGTATTTCAAACATACCTAGGTGCACTTGTCTCATAGGAGAACTTTGGCTACCTTACCTTACTTCATTAGATCGTCGACCTTAATGCAAATTGTATATAATTAATATTAACTAATAATAATTAATATTTACTGTTAATTAAGTATACCTTAAGTTTCATTAACCTTTACATTATTATCTAACATAAACGTTAATTCGATATTTACAATATTGTAAAATAACCTTATACAATAACACGTATAGAATATCTAATAGAATCCGAAAATTACAAATATGATTAGGTATACCTAGATTTTTGGCACTAGATTCATTTAATGATTATAGATTTTGAGTAATGTAAATACGTCTGTTTAAATAATAATCGTTGAATTCTATAAGTTATAATTATACATACTTTATATAAATATCTATAGGAACCTAGTACAATTAGGTACTTGAAACAATAGTAAACATTTGAGATAGCTCACTTAAAAAATATTTCTTGATTAGGCATATAATGGTCAAATAAAAATAATAATAGGTACCTATTATATTCTCATTCTAGGAACTCGACACATTTAAGTAAGTATATAATATTTTACTTAAACATAATATTACTCTTACATTTGGTAATACACACATAATAATGTTATTATAGTTGGTCAAGCAGATCTTGTCAGTAGAAAAAGGCGGCAAATTTGAAAAATGTAGGTGCGAAGGGATATCGTCTCATAGAGAATTTGAATTTCGCGCCTTTTTCTACTGGCAAGATTTGCTTGACCATCTATATTTTTGTGCATATATCCAAAATACATAATATCAAGGGCATTAAAATCGAACGGTAAGTAATCAAAATTTGCACATTAAAGCCGTAACAGACTGCCGTTAGTGTGTAAGGTGATTGCCGTGCGTGCGTTAAGGACGTAGCTAAAAGTTAGAGCGAGATAGAGATATTTTGAATCTTGGTGCGGTCAAAATTTTTGACCGCACCAAGGTCGCGGTGCAGTGCAAGTCTGCAAGTCTATTACGGCTTTGATACTCACTTAGATATAGAAAAAAAACTAAAAAAATAGTAATTTAAAATTCGTTTGTAACATTCGATAAGTAAGTAGGTACGTTATGAGGTTCGACTTACAGTAAGATTATAAATCTTTAAGTGCAGAATACTCCGAGCACATTTAAAACTAAATGGATTGGTTCCCTGTTAACTGACCTGAATATTACCAAATACATACAAAATGCTATAGGATAAATAAGGTAATATATTGAAAATCAAGTGATAATAATATTTCTAAATTATGGAAATTTTGTAATACACTGCACCATTTAAAATGTCTAAGACATCGTTAACAGAATGATAATTCAAGTCGATTGTCACACCAGTGACTTGAAACAGCGATACACTATGCTAAGTCTGAAATTAAAATATATCTGCATCCGTTCACGATGTCATATACGTTAAACTACTCTATAACTAAAAAGATCAAATAATCGTAATCATCGTAGAACAAAACGATCACCACATATAATTGACCGACAACCGTCCGGTCGTCGTTACTACCGTTTACATTCGAATTAATACTTAGTTCATTCTCTCGTACGTTCCTAACTATGCCTCTCTCTCTTGTGGTTTCACCTCCATTTCCCTGTTCGTTTAAAGTTTCGTTACAACAAATTTGAGCTGCGTTTGCACCATTGACGTCAGCGGACCCACGGCTCGATCCGTGTGGCAAACCGGATCAGAGTCTCTTGTGTGAGTCTGTGCTGGCGCTCTTCAGAGAGCCGAAGCGGCGGGTCTGCGCGGGCGCTGGTGTGGTCTCGCGATCGAGACTGGCTGCTCGCAAGATCAACCCTCTCTGTCTTAGGGGGGATTCTGAACGGATCTGAGGATGAAAATATAAATACGTGTCATAAAGCAAAACACTCTGTGGAGAATTAACTGATGAATGAACAGTTAACTACATCAACTTGCATCTCAAACTATCCCATTGTAAAAAAATATTACACAAAAAAACGGAAAAAACGTATAGGTTAGGATAAAAAATCTTTTTATGATCAAGGGTTTGAGCAAAACCTAATCCGTATAAATCTTGTAAAAATATTATTTGTCTCTATATATAGTACTTAGTCTGTGCTAAGATTTAAGATCTAATTCACATTTATTTTATGGACTCCCGGATAACAATGTCGATTCATGACAAGTGTGATCTACTGATCTGTCAAATAATGGATCAAACGTTCAGGCGGTTTAGCATGAGTTGCGTTCTCTCGCGCGACTCCATACATCAAGCAAGCACGACTTCAAGTATGGACTTGCGCGCGAGAACGCAACTTATGCTAGACTGCCAGAAGACTATTATTTTTTGTGTTAAGTAATCAAAGATAGATAAAGGTGATAAAAAGAAGCAAGTGGAAGGTGGGACATGTTAACTGATAGTGGCGTACGGTTTCCTTAATTTCCAGAACTCACCGGTTCACCAACTGACCCCCCTCTCTGCTGCCTCGGCTCTCTGCCCGTCCGACTACTGCGTTCAGTGAACGATGTCTCCAGAGATCTCTGCGAGGGATCACTCATGGACTGGGAGAGAAGGTGCGTGGTGGATGAAGAGTTAGAGTCGTCGATGTTGGAGTATTCGTCGAGACTGTCTTCACGTTGTGGAGTGTCGGATTCCTGAAAATAACGGGCTCCATTGAAAATATGGAGAGATCAAACAAAGAGGAAGTGAAATAACACATGCAGTCGTTGCTTTTTTGCAAAAAGTATACCTAGGAGAAGCAGGAAGATGTTACTGAATAAAATTTAAGTACAATTTAAACTTAATGCTGAGAACAACACAAAATTTAATTAAAAACTACTTATAAAATACATCCGGACCCGCGCCGAATATCATTGGAGAATCGAAGGCCGCTAGACTCCGAGGGCTCGGGCACGTAGTCCGGATGGGGGAAATCGCGCAGTCTGGAGGGCGTGCTCTGGAGTACCAAGTGGCCGAAGGCCGTCTGGACGCTCTAGGTACCGCTGGAGAGACGAAGTGCAGAAAGACCTTAGCGAACTCGGCGCCGTCGACTGGACAGAAACGGCTTTGGACAGAGTAGCATATCGGTCTTTGGTGTCGGGTGCCAAGATCCACTTCGGGTCGTTGCGCCACAGCAGCAAGTAAGTAAGTATAAAATATATCCCCCAAATCGCTTCCTACCGGCAAGGGTGCAAGAAAGTCTGCACCGCCAGTCGACTTAGCCTCCGGGCAATGATTTATTAAAATAATACAAATTACTACAATGGTAAGTATAACCAACCTCTTCTAACTCGCGTAGGGTAGTGGAATAGTGGTGTCTCCTATTTTCTTCCCTTTCCTTCTCTCGTTCCCTCTTATCCAGTTCTTCGGCTAACATCATCACTTCCCAGTCACCGCCACTCCCAGCCATGGCTGTAACATTTTGTCTTATTTGTGATATTCCATATCATATTAAGTTGTAAAATCTACGAACCAACCATTTATTAAAATTATTAATCAGTGGACGTGTTACGTCTAATATTGTGATCCCTTCAATCACCCAAATATCCATTGCAGATCCTATGTAAGATTATTGAAATACTTATCGTATTGTGGTGGACTTAAATTAGTGTCCCCATCATCATTAACTTCTCTTGTCGGTGGAGTATCTTCCAGCTTTCCCTATCTTGCGCCAGCTATTTTACTTTTTGATACGACTCGACCCCTACTTTTTCTTTCACTTGTTCTAAAAAGCTAGGCCTGAGTTTTCCTCTACCCCGCTTGCGTTCTATCCGCCTCCAGGATAGTTTTAAAGTTAGGAAGTGGGTCGTGTCGTATTAAGTGTCCAATAATTTTTCTATTTGAAATAGCGTTCAGTTTAAAAACTTACGATCTAATATAATGTACCCTTATACTCACTTCTTATGGGAGATAAACTTCCGTGACTGGAACTGCTGGCTCTGCATCGTCTTGAACTGCTTTCCACAAATTCTTCGAATACCGGGGTGCGAGGCATTGATTCTGAATCGCTGCTTGATGATGTTGAGTTCCTATAGAATTGTATAAAAAGTAAATTACTAGTTGTACTTCAGTAGATACTCAGGCTATTAAAACTAATGTGCTACACCTTGCCAGGGTTCATGTTTCACACGTATGTTACTTTTTACTTACATACTATGTTGTACGTAAATGCAATTCATTTAATAAATGATTAAATAGTCAACAGCAGAAGCATGGGGCGAGGGGTTTAAAACACGTGAAAACTACCTTGTTGTTAAGAGCGTGTGCGCTCGTGCAGATCATTTTGAACACCTAACCCGCTTAGCTACTTCTGCTCACACATAGGTAACCCAAGCGACAAAGTTAGTGTAAACAGGCAAGGTTGGTGCGAACAGCAACAAAAACATTTATAACGAAAATATCGAAAAAGCAGTTTATTATGTAAATTCTTAAGAGCCGGAGTGAGATTTGGACTGAACTGTAAAAATTCTCATATTGAATCCGCGTTTTCTTGAATTGATAATTATTGTTACTTGTTCGATAGGTACTTCAATTATTCTTACGTGTCACTCCAACTATAGTCGCTCCCCATATCCAGGACAACGTCGTTGCAGTTGTGTGCCGGTTTGTGACTCGATTGTGAACCGCGATGGTATCCGAAGAACGAGCCGAGACTGAACTTACGATGGTGCCGCTGCCGACCTAAATCAACTGGATATAAAAAAAAATATTAGTACAAGCCAAAAGCAACCATCGCTTTAAAAAATTGGTCATTGTGCTGCTAATCTAATCTAAAATTATTATAGGTAAAAGAATTCATTGATAGGTACTAGCAAAAACAAAAACCAGTTTTCATTACCGACAAAAATCGCGCATTGAGGCCTGGCTAACCAGGTCTCTGTACCTAATATTTATCAAGTTTTTTATTTCCAGAATATGAAAAACTAACTTTTCTCTTTCGTTCCCGTATGATGCATTCCAGTGTCAACGGAAAGGGTCTTCTTTATTTTTGACTTGGTGCTGTCCAAATGCGTGCCGAAGAAATGGAAAGGTCGCATGCTGCGTCTGCTGGTTCTTAAGCTTGACTGTTCTGGACTGAGCAGAGAACGATCCTCCGAGGTCCCGTGAGGAGATATGGGCCTACACAAAAATAATACATATATTACACTAGTCCTTCAATATTTTGAATAGAGTAAATTCTTTAAAATATTCTCATGTCGAAGTTACCTAGTTAAATCTTGCATTTCCATGCTCTCTTGATCACTTTGGTCCTCCCATGACTTCCTTTGCCTCAATTTAGCTGCCCGTTTTCTCGAATAAGTTCCAGCTTTGCCATCTAAATTTAAATCTAGCCTTTTTGACTTGCTCACTGTCCATTGTTCCTTACTTGAGTAAGACTTTTCTGTCCTGCTTGATATTCTTTCAGCTAAGCTTTGGATTTCTGAGTATGATAATTTTGCTAATTCTATTCCTTCCGTCATTTCTGCAAGTTTTTCTTCCGTAATGTCGTCGGTGGTTAATATTTCTTTAGGTGATGATGGTGGTTCTGGAGCATCTTTTTCTTCTTCTTCTGCGCTTACTGTAGGTGGAGATGTTGCAAAAACTGTATCTAGTGAATCACCTCTCTGCAAACAAAATAATGATGTGATGATATTATATGCAATATACGAGTAGAAAAGTTAGCATAGTACACATAATTTCAGAATTCGTACCATAAATCCTTCATCGGCACCTGATATGTCTTCACTACCAGAGCTGCCATTTTTACAAAGGGGGGTATGAGCTACACTTTCATCTGCTGGTTCAGTTGGAGGTTGTTGTGGAGGTTCTACTTGTTCTTCTGTAGGGCTGATGCCTGGCAAGCCAAGTCGTTCTAACTCTTGAATACGTTTTTGAAGTTGACTGATAATTTCATCACGTTTTCTCACCTCATTTTCTAGGCTATTAAATCTGAAATTCCAAATTCCAATTTATTTATTTGTTAAAAAATCACAGAATCTCAAACACAGTTTTATTTTTAATGAAGACACGAAAGAAGAATATTTCTCATAATTATGCTATGGAGTAATAGACTCAAAACATACTGCAAAAATGCAGGTTCTAAAATAATATCTACACATTCAAGAAAAATTCTCACCTATCTTGAAATTTTCCTTGAACATCATGTAAGTGACCTTGAATAACTTGTTTTATACCTAAAAGAACTTCGCCGAAATACTCTTGTTCTTCTAGTGATCCTGAAATCGCAAATAAATCTTATTGGTTTTCGATATAAACATACAAATTACGATTTGATGTAAAATTTGCAAAACTTAGAGCTAAAGCTCACCTCGCAGTAACTTCCGTTGATTGGCTACAGCGGAAATAAGAGTCAGCTTAGGTTTCTCTGAAGGCACTTTTATTTCTTCAGGTCTTAATGTTTTAAATCCATACATAGGATCAATATTTGGTTTAATATCATAATCTGCTCTTATGGGTAAATCTATGTCCTGCGTGATGACAGTTTCGGTGGCTGAAGGAACTATCTGATTGCTAGGGTCAATAGCCTCTGGAACTACCTCTGCACTTATTTCTGAAGGAGGAACTTCAGTCATAGTATCATTTCTTACGTCTGGCATTTGGAATATTTGGCATTTGGCATCAATCGGAATGCTCGCAGGGGGTGAAGGCAAAGTGTGCCTGTGGAATGTAACACTTTTAGAAAACTTTGAATGTCTTGCTGCGTATCCCTCTAACGTTGGAGCTCGGATTAGTTTTTTAAACTCATTGCTCCTTTCAGGACTTTCAGCAGGAGTAACGTCTTCTGACAACTTCTTAAGAATGGATTTAAGTGTTCGCCTTTCTAGTGTCTCATTCGATCCATGACTACCAAGGGAATCGATTGATTTTCGTTTGTATTTTCTTTTATCCATAGTGCTGCCTTCAGAATGACTTCGGGTTAGAGTATCACATAATAAGTCTTCCGAAGAACTAGTGCAGTCTAAGCTAGAACTGCGAAATTTAACTACTTTTTCTAATTCTGCTAATTTTTGCCTTTCGTTTAAAATTTTCAATTTCTTTACGAATGGTAATCCTCCATATTCTGGGGAGAGATCGTCTATTGATCTATATTTCTTGGCTTTTGGCAAAAGCATGCCTCCGGTAAAGTGAGTACTGTTAGGGTCACTTGGTTTTGCGACAATATTTTTCTTTGGAGAATATGTTAATAAATCTAAAGACTTTTCTTGGACGGGTTCCAAAGGGCCTGTTAAGCATATCTTAGGTTTATCTTGCTTAGTATTATCACTATCAACGTCAACATTATTATTGTCTATTCTAACAAGCTCCGCTGTAACTATAGGCACGCAAATATTTACAGCAGCTTCTGGCTTACACTCTTCTTTTACTTCTTGGTTTGCTATTACAATTTCCTTCTTTTCCTCGTTTGATACACTTTGACTTTTTGACTCTCCTAGGATTGCGGCTTTTTTCAACTTCGACCACGGTTTTTTAGGTTTTGTCTCTTCTTTATGTTCACTTTGCTTTATAGGTGAAATTTCTGCTGATGTTTTTTCTTGTAATGGAATTTTATTTTTATCAATACTTGAATCTTTTGGCGAACTTCCTCCAGATTCTTTTGGGGAGCTTCCACTTTGTAACAACTTTAGTTTATCTCTAAAAGTCGATCCTACAGCTTTAGCCGGTGACTTTATTTTACTGACAACTGAATGCGGAATCGAAATCAAGCTGCTTTCGGTTTTCGGGGTTGGCTCAACGACAGCTGCAGGTTTTTCACTGGCATCTTTCATGAGTGGTTGACAAACAGCCGTTCCGTCACCTTGGACTTGTAATATTTTATCTCTAAAGCTCACTTTAGGTTTTGATGTGCCATCACTAGATCCTGAGGAATTTTTCCGAGAATTCTTTGCAGTTGGACTCTGAAGTTTTCCTGGCGAACTAGACTCAGAACCTTTTCTTATGGGGCTTAATGTTTTTATAGTAGGGCTTAAAGGACTTTTTATGGAACTTGGACTAATGGTATCTGAACTTGATGCTTGATTGCTATTCATTGGGGTAAGCTGATTTTTTTCCCGTTCTTCTTTGGCTTTAAGTAGTAAAAGCCTCTGTAGGAGTGGTAATCCCGCACCAATGACTTCGGGTTCAATTTGGGGCCCCGAACTTGTTGATGGTGTCGGTTGAGGTTGAGGTGAAACAACAGACGATGTTGAATGCCGTTGTTTTGCAGCTTTTTCCTCACGATCCTGTGCAGAATGAAACATGAGTCATTATTCAAGTACCTAGCGCAAATAAGCGTATAAATTTAAAACTCAGACCTGTTTTTCTTTCAGCAATTTTAATCTAGACAATAATGGTAGACCGGCTCCAATAGGTGATATGCATTTCTCCCCATTTTTACTGCCGGACGTCGTTTCTCCAGTATCCTTAAAGTAAATTTGTTATTTATTACATCACTATTATTGTCATCCACAACCTCTCAACAGTGAATACTTACATCTTGATTTATATGCTGAGAGTCATCACTTTCAACTCTAGCCATTCTCTTGAGAGTTTTGCCGTCCACAGATGATCTCTTTTCACCTGTCAATGCTTGAAGTTCCAGTGATTCGCCCGAACGCCGACCTGCTCTAGACCTACTACGAATAGCATTTCGAATACCCTGAAAATGGTTTATTGTGATCATTAACATTTCATGTTGGTTATCATTTCAATATTACGATAGCTTCATTGAGCATGAGCATGCTTAGTATGCAATAGCTCTTACAGGTACCTTGACATCACTGCGAAGTTTGTGCACTATTCTTTTTGACGTTTTGTCATCTCCACCTTTATCAGGGCTGATGTCTCCTGTTTGAAAATAATTTATATTAGTAATGCTGAGTTTTTTTATTCATTACTCACCAAAGATAGCGGAAGCTGGAGCTGATTACTTGTTCTTGGTTTGTAGATAGGAAACTGTATGTTTTGATAGCTATTGCGGTAGTTGATTTCTCTGCGATATTACCTTTACCTTTGACCTTTTGCCTTGACATGCTTTTTACTTCTTGTAGCCTCTTCCTTCCCAAAGTCTGTAAAATGTCTTGTGCCTCTGGATAGTCTTTCATCGCTGCCAGTACGTCTTCTCGAGAAAGCGAGAATAACTCGGAGTATCCCACGGAACGTACGTCTGCTGTACGCCTATAGTTCACAAGTAAAATTTGGTGAAAATTCGCAATAAATCTTATAAGCAGTCAGTGGTAACATAACAGATATTATGAATAATACTGTACAAAAAACCATGTATATTTTATATGTACCTACGTATTAAGTCACGTAACTTATAAGTTGAAAAACTATGTTCATATTCACATAAAACCTGTAAATTATTATATCAGAGAATAATAACAAACACTCACTTATTAAGTCCATCTAGGTTCAAAATTCCTATTTCACCAAAAAAGTCTCCTGCCTTCATAGTTGTGAGGACCCGTCCGGTTTCTGATATAACCTCCAATATGCCATCGGCTATTATAAACATCTCTCTGGCAACCTCACCTGCAGGAAACATTAAAAAATAATGTTATTTCCAAAAACGGAATCCATAAAAATAATGCTCATTCCGTAACACGCTTACCTTTCCTACAGATCGAGTCCCCCGGGGTGAAAATGTAGGCCTTCATCTTTAATACGAGGTCATGCAAAAATTCTGGTTGGCACTCTTGAAAAATTGTAACCTGAAAATTTGCAATCATTATTTTTATTGCGGGTCAGTCGGATATGATTTAAAAACAGTTTAAACAAGTAATGTAATGAGAAAAATTAAATAACTGGTACTGTCTTACAGACCTATAAAATATTTAAGTATACTTGGTCAAGCAGATCTTGTCAGTAGAAAAAGGCGGCAAATTTGAAAAATGTAGGCGCGAAGGGATATCGTCCCATAGAAAATTTGAATTTCGCGCCTTTTTTTACTGACAAGCTTGACCAGCTATAGTTCATTTCTAAAGAAACTGTCGCCCTTATGGAATCGCAGAGTTTTTGATTTTGAAAAAAAAAAACTTTACAAATCATAAAAAATAAGTAAGCAAGGTCAAACAAATTCACAATAAAAATAAAGCAAAAGGCGGTCTATTTGTAATTATTATGACCATTATAGGTTGCTACCTAATTTCGAGAAAAAAGCAAGTAAAATCCGCATCAAAGAATCATTAGAGCACAAAGTTACTGTATTTTAATTCGCGGGTCGTGTTCGATTAGAATAGTCCCTAGTTGAAAGCTCATTAAAATTATAAATATGTCTTTACTAGAGATGCAACGGATAGTTGTTTGGCCGGATACCGGATACCGGATATTCGGCCTGACCATCGGACGAATATCCGGTATCCGCCCGCCGAATATTCAGCCAGCGGAACTATACCTACATTCCGGTTTTTCAGGTGCGCATTTTGTAGGTTTGACCTGTTTCCTAGTGAACGTTCACGCGGACTCATTTCTGGGTTCGAAATGAGTGCGCGTGCAAGTCAGTGGATTAAAATTGTTTTAAAATAATAAACAAGTACGATTAAGACCGTGTCTGTTTTTTAATCCAATTTGTTTACTCCGAAATCAAGCAATGTTACTATCCGGTTCCTATCCGGCCGGATAGTAGTTCACTATCCGGTATCCGGCCGGATAGTAAAATAATGGTGGATAGGCCGGATACCGGATAGTAACCGGATATCCGGTGCATTTCTAGTCTTTATTGCATAAAAGCTTACTTATTGTAGGCGGTGTATCTCACAAATTACCTTTTTTAGAACGCTCAAATTGACATGCAATGCGAGCTCCGTCTTCAGCTTGTCAGGCAGGAGCCCTAGGGCTGTGTTGATGTCACCACCGCCCTGTATTCTGCCCCGCGACCAGGAGTAGTCGTACCAACGGAGCACCCGCCGCTTCATGCCTCCTGGAACCTACACAGACAAAACATATTGAATGGCACTATTCGCATTTAAAAGAAGCGTTCAGAAGCTTAGATCAGTAATAACACTATCCGCAGCTTCTTTATCAATATTGGTATCCTGTATTTCGAATTGTAAAGAAACGCGTTAGCAGGCGAAAATATTAAATAAAAAAAACAATTTATTCATAGTCTGACATTCTTATGCTAATTTAACGGTAACTGCCTTTACGAAGAGGTTTAATAATTTTACAACACGATGCCGGTACTGAGATTAGCGTCAGGTAAGTGCCTGTGGTTGACCGTACTTTAAAAATCAATTATGTCTATTATTGCCTATGAAATTAAATATTATGTTAAAATTCAAGACGACATTAATAATGATGAAATTCAGAAAAAAGTGTTTGCCTAATTGTTGCTTCAGCTGCGCAAGGTGCAGATTTTTAGTCTGCCGGATTAGTGATTTCTTGATGAATTATTGATATAGTTGCATTCTTAGTGCCTAAACCACTCTCCTCGTCTCCTTACCGTTTAGTTTAAGTGGCGAATGTGAAGTCATCATCATCATCTCGGCCATAAGACGTCCACTGCTGAACATAGGCCTCCCCCTTATGGGGGGTGAATACCATAATCGCCACGCTTGGCAGGCGGGTTGGCGATCACAGTCGAGTACACCGAATTTGAGGGACGCTGCTGCCCGTCCACCGGTGGTCTTGGACGTAGTTTAAGGACATACCCGGGTCCAGGTAATGTGAATTGGTTAAACTTAATTACCTTATGGTGCCTCATGTAAGTCTTTGCACCATCAAGCAGTCTCTCAAACTCCAGCCTGTTGGCATTCCTGTTTGTGATGACGTTGCCCACTTGTCCAACAATGGTAGCGAAAATAAACACCCCGATCAAGTAGCTTACTATTGTAAACACGTATCTGAAATAGACACGAAAATCATCATTATACAGTATGAAATAGATAAGCAAGATGAAAGAAGGTTAACTATTGATGCTAAAATGATTAGTGACATTTTGAAGACGCTTTTGAATGTAATTTTATTAGGCTATTAGATGCAAAAGGTCTATTTTTTTTAAAGAATAACAAAGATGAGTATAATGTTGAAAAAAAGTGGAATAATTGAATAACAAAGAAGGTTTCTACAAATAGTTGTGATAAAAAAAAATAAAGTGCAAAGTTTTCGAACAGTTGCAAATATACAAAACACCCCAAAGCATATACAGATAGGAAACGATACGATTACAATATGGCGGTTACAATCAATGAAGGCTGTTCGAAAACTTTCAAAAACTCCGCGTCAGTTTCGATATCGATGAGTAAAGGAAAAAGAACAAATAAAAAGACAATTTCATGAAAGAACTAGTCACATTTATCGTTGTTACCCAAAGTTTGTCGCCGTGAAGCGAACAGCCTCCAAATTTCTGCCGCCGCCATTTTAAGAGTATAAATACTTCACATGGGCTGTTTTCCTTCCAATTTATATTCACAGCACAGCTATATTTTATATTATTAATTCGTTTCTTGGCGTTTGTAATATTTTGTTGCAAATCAGGTACCATCGTTCACTCTGTTAAACTATTCGTAAATTATATTGTAAAAACAATAAGGTCCCCAACAGTAAATAAAATTACGAGTGTTACTATTAGTACTTTGATAGGTACTTAATCAGATGGGACACAAGCACGTCACAGTGGAACCCTTCCCTCAGGTAGTCAGAGAAATTGTGGTTAAGGTAAAATTATTTTTAATTCATCACTCTCTTATATTTTGATTTCTGCAAAGGCGCACAAGGCTCATAGCGGTCGATGTGCCAAACGAACGTAAGGTTATCCATACTTTTTTTTTTTACTTCATTGTTACTTAAGATAAGCCGATTGTGAAAGGACCAAGTTAAACGTAATGTATTCAATCTATATAAAGTACATACTGAATCAGGACCTTTTCCGCTAAGTAAATAATCGGATTGTCAACGGTGTCCTTTTGTGGACGGTACCCTTTTCCATTAACATTTGGTTATTGGAGTTGAAGTAAATTTTAGACAACTTCTTTGGTTTTTGTCCAATTCTTGATGTTTTCGAGACTGCCTACGGTCATTTTGAAAGAAACAGCCAAGTGTGAAATATTTTAACAGGATATTATAAGACGTACACAATACCTACATTATTAGGTTATAACACGGTGCGACTGGTCAGATCATGGGTGTATTAAATTTATATATAGAAATATAAGTGATTCAATCTTTTTATTATTATAATTAAATTTAAACCAGAACCACAAAGGAGAACACGAAGATAAAGAATAATCTTAATTTTCTTTGAACGCAAGGAAACATGTTTATAATTTAAATTATGAAACAGCAGCGGCAAGGCAACATCTTTTTATGAATATAATTTTGTTTAAATATTTAAGCTTTGGCTTAAGAGGATAAGGGAAGATCGATTCTCCGTACAAACGTAGTCGTCATTATCCTCCCTGTATATTGACATTAGTTATGTATGGAAAATATTTTTATTCAATTTGATGTATTTTAAACATAGCTATGCCTTATGTTTTTTTTTTCAATTTTTACTTAAGTGTTAGGGGATTTTAAAAATTAGTATAAAACCAGTTTTTCGCGCCTAACTTTTATAATAGGTTATTAAGAAATCGAAAAAATCAAACGGTCGGGCATAGCTATGATTAAAATACATCAAGTTGTGTAAAAATATTTTCAATAATGTTAGTATCCAGGGAGGAAAATAGGAAATACCTTTGTATGTAAAACCGGTTTCGAGGCGGTTATTAATGGTCTTAAACCAAAATGACTAATAAACAAAACAGCAGCGTCGTATCTTTTACAACGACCGAGTCTTAGACATCGAGGGAGTAAAACAAATGAATTTAATTGAGCTGAAAATGGAAGATGGCGTCTGACTTGTCAGAGGGCTTACCGAGAACCACTGTCGACGTGTTGCCTCCCTGTCACTCTTACGTACGAATTTACAAGTGCGAGAGAGAGGCAACACGGCGAACGTGGTTCGCGGTAGGCCCTCAGATGTCGACATTACCGTTTGCCGGAATCTGTAATTAAAAATCTTGATGCTTAAGATAATGGGTAAGTAGTTCGATGTCTTCTGGGCATTCGTTGTTTAAGAAACCTCGATACGAAAGAAGATGAATAAGTTAAAGAACGTAAGTACCTACCTATGTCTAGTTGTGTCGCAAATGTAACTTAGTATATATTGTATTTTGCATGCCACGGTAGGAGGAGATTTTTTTACATACGTTTTTAGGCAATTTTGATATTCAGGTATCAAGATTTTACGTTGTTTGTGGCTTTGCGATTTAAAGATGCCTAATTCACAAGACAGGAAATATTACAAAGAAAGAGTTGATGTGATACTTATAAACTTGTAGGTAAGTATTTTAATTATTTACGTACCTACAATATTTGCCACTTTTTTGTGTTTTAATTTCGCAATTTTGAAAGACAAATAATTTGATATTTAGGTATAGGAACCCGAACAGAAAACCAGAATTAATTATGTTTGTTAAGTAATTTAATAACATGATACTATTATACGGAAAAAGATGGACCCGAATTTCCCAAAAGCCCTTTTCAGTTAATGAGGGTAATGCTAGGCTTCAGGTGTAAATAAATATTCCATGCAACCAACAATGTAGATATTGTTACAAAAATGTTAAAGCCCAGTTGTCGGCGGCAAAAAGTAAAAAGTTGTACATCAAAAGTTTTATTCTACGTATTTACAGATTAAAAATTGTTATAATATTAATGTTTATCATGTTCACACGTAGAAATGTAGAATATGACATTTAGGGACTTACGTATGCACTTAGAATATACACCGTGTTTTTATTGAATTCCGTTAACTTCGGGGTATGGTTAAGTACGTTTAAGAGTACTAAAGGGCATGGTTAATTTTCAAAAAAAAATTTTTTTTTGCTTTTTTTGAAAAAAAAAATTAAGTTTAAAAAGTAATTAAATGTAGCATATAGCGTTGTTGTAACACGGGCATTACATTTAACTCAACCAAACAATTGAAATCTGTGACATATCAATGTCATTTCGAACATCGATCGACCGAGATTGTACTTAGGTTTAGTAGCAAATGCATGAACTCATTCTAAACACTAATCAGTATGTAAACCGGCCCTAAGGCAAGTGTACACGCTTGTAGAGGCCTTATAGGAAAAAAATAAATTATTGATTATCTCCGAAATGGAGTTAATTAGAATATCGGTGTCTTTGAGAAAGTTACTTGATTTAAGCTCAGGAATGCACCCCTGAAATTAACGGAAATCAAAAACACGGTGTATATGTGGTGGGTACCTAGCTACCTATTATCTAAAGTTTTATGTTAAAGGCATATTGACCCAATTATAATTTTGGGGACTATTAGGTAAATTGGTTACACTAGTTTTACGATATCTATGTATGTACATATTTATATATGTGTCGTTTCCAAGTAAAAGTCCAACTTGGTCGCTTACCATAAGGACGCTTTTACAGGTTATTCGTATAAAGATTCAAGCAAATCTCGTCCTTATAGTAAGCGACCTTTGACTAGAGTTCAACACATAAAGTTATATAGGTAAATAAGTACTACAAAAATATAACTCAGTTTATCAACCTACTCAAGTGACTGATTTTGAAAATCCAGTTTTCCCTATTGTACATAAAGTCGGCTAAGCTATAGGCCACCGAATCACACTAATCACAGCATCACAGCAAAATGGACCTAACAGCACAGAATAACTAATAGTACTTGCTAACAGCATAGAGTTAGTTATCAAAGAACACTACTTTTTAGTTATGTGTTAAACTCACGTATACGTCCGTTGCATTAGAGATCAATATGCCGTGCACGGCAGTATTTTCCGAGCCATGTCGCCACGGACATTAAGGGTTTAATAAAATTTCCCTGAGGCGTTCGAAGCCTGTCCGGATATTGAAGAAAGTTAGCGTGCCTTACGTCACCACCACGTTAATTAAGGCTTTTTGAAGGTTTTTAAACATCATTCATAGCCTACTTTATGACCAAGATAGATTTACTGATTTATATTAATATTTTTTGGCCAAATATGTAAGTATTTAGTGGTAAAATTATGCAATTTCACTGGTCTTTTAACGTGGTATGAATTTGCCCAAACTCAAGTGATTTATTTCTTTTTCACATCATACTCTTATTTTCTCGATATTATGCTGTAAGGCATTATTATTATTACTCAAAGCTGAACCAAATTTCAGCTAAATACTTATTAAAAGTCTCAGGTACTCAGTGTTTATCAGGGCATTTCTAAGAAAAACCTCATTGATATCGTCTTTAATCGTTGCTTTGCGTTATGTGACCTTGTCATATATTCTCATAGCTCTTGAGTCCATCGTGACCGACGGATCAGTATAAATTATTGGTCTTAAAGTCTGTAACCACTATGCGGTAATCGAATACCACTTTTACGCTGGTTTGGATAAGCGTTCGACTCGCCTGAGCTTCAAAGGGATTGGATTAATACCCCTGTGCTTTGAAATTTAATAGACTACGCGTTCCAATGTCGGCGTCTACGTAAGTATATTAGTGACGGGATGGCATTTCCGCTAGTAATGCGAGAAAATGGCTGTTATAAATAACCTTTATGAGGATATCGATAATGTGGATATGTCGCAGTAAGATAGATAAAGCCGTTATATAGTTATAACTCTAGGGATATAATTATATGACGTAACATAGTTATATGAAAGCGATTCATTACTATCTTACTAGGTATATAACTATAATACGGCTTTAGTTTAGTGATATAGTTATATTACTGGATTAAGTTTAGTGATATAGTTATATTACTGGATTAAGTTTAGTGAAATAATTGTAGGTAGGAGTGCAGCGGTGCGGCGGAGGTATAGTTATATCCCTAGGGATATAGTTATATGCCGTATAATACTTTTTAGCAATATTACGTAAAAGTACAGGTCGATTCACGAAAGCTGGCGCGAGATTTCTACTGAGTGACAGCTATTTTCATTGAAATTCTGTCAAATCTCGCGCCAGCTTTCGTGAATCGATCGCAATGCCTCATAAACCCTTAAGAATAGCAGCATGAAAATATATATAATAGTTATCTTACTAGGAATGTGATTACAATACGGCATATAACTATATCCCTAGGGATATAACTAAACCTCCGCCTCACTGCCGCACTCCTAATACCTACAATTACTATCTTACTAGGAATATGATTATAATACGTAGTTACGTACTATACGGCATATAACTATATCCCTAGGGATATAACTATACCTCCGCCGCACCGCTGCACTCCTACTTACAATTATTTCACTAAAATTAATCCAGTAATATAACTATATCACTAAACTAATGGCGTATTATAGTTATATACCTAGTAAGATAGTAGTGAATCGCTTTCGTATAACTATGTTACGTCATATAATTATATCCCTAGGGTTATAACTATATAACGGCTATATCTATCTTACTGCGACAGATATACAAATACATGTACTTACCTATATGTATGAAAAGATATCTATCAATATATATGTATACTTGTCTAGTGATACCTATACCTGGTCAAGTAAATCTTGTCAGTAGAAAAAGGCGCGAAATTCAAATTTTCTATGGGACGATAATCCTTCGCACCAACATTTTTTAAATTTGCCGCCTTTTTCTACTGACAAGATTTGCTTGACCAGGTATACTTACATTATAACATAGAAAAATGAATAATTATTGGATGTTTATCTGTGTAAGTATCTTAGTGTATGGCGAAAATCGTTTAAAAACGTCACCCAGGCGACCAGGTGATGAAATGTGGGTGGGTACCTATTGAAAAAAAAAACGGTTAGCTGAGGTAAAGTTTATTGCCGTCCATTGTCTTTGTGGCAGCCAGCATCTAAATTGCTCTACTCAGCATCATGCGTAAGTTCGAGAGAGCATCTTGTGTAAGTTTTATCGCATTATTTACCAGAACTGGCAGTGATTGAAACATGTAATATAAAAGACTAGCTTAAAAGAAATAGACAAAGTACTCAAGAGCTCAAGTACATCTAAGTCAGGCGTGGCTCACTCCGCGATTTCGTCGCTTTGCTACAGGTAGCTAAAAGTACATCCGTTCCACCCCAATTTTGGGGAAAGCCATAAGCCGCGCGTGGCGCTGTCGCCACCTAGCGGCCATATCTGTGCTGATCGTAACAGACGCGTTTTGTTACAGAGTGAGTCTTCTGTACCTAGTACTATTATTTATTCTGTGTCTAAGTCCATTCTGCGGTACGAAACTGAGTTTATAGTCCCACTAACCGTTCCCTTGGCGAGTCCGCGTCAAGGAAATTTTCTTCACGTTTCGCTTTTCCTTATTATCTGGTAACAAGTTTCTACGCACTTCTATAGCCTGGCGAGATAGTAAACAACTTTATTGCGATGAATTATTGTTACAGAAAAACGATAATTGTCATAAATAAACATACTTATAAATAACTAGCTTCTACGTCTGTATCGGATGATGATGAAGATGAAAACTATCCTATGTCCTTCAGCATCAAACTACCTCCATACAAAATTTTATCTAAATCGGTTCAGCGGTTTAAGCGACAGACTGTTACTCGCATTTGTAATATTAATAGGGATTGGGGGACAATCTTACGTATCGATCGAGTTCCAGACATTGCATCGGTTATGATAGAATACAAGACCGCCTTAATCCAAACAACCTAATCTGAGAATCCGTCTAAAGCTAACTCTGTGCACCAACTTTGTAGTGGCAAAAGTGTCGCAGTGCTATTATAATTTTCATTTCACTGTAGTTTAACACATTCATTGCCAACCAGGCAAACAAGACATCCGCGCCAGGCCACAACAATTTCGTCATATAAAGCTGTAGTACCACGATCCCGACTATCGGGTCGTCCGGCCTGGGAACGAAATAAAAAAATACCCGATAATCGGGGTAATTTAACGTTTATGGTGGCACGTCAAAATTCTGTTGCCTGCCAAGTTAGTGTAGAAATTAATTGGTTTGATTCCATTTGCCGAAATAAGTAGGACACAAGTTGAGGTAGCAAATTTGAAAATCATGGTCACGTAAAAAGGCTGACATGAGGCCGACCCTTATCAAAAACTATGAAATTTACATTGAGGTTATATTTCACGGACATGTTCTGTAACTCCGGACAGTTAGGAAGGCCTTTGACCCTACATCGTTATTTATCGTCTTAAAATGAGGCTCTTCGTACATCCCTTCGTAGATTTATTGTTATCAAAATGCGTGCAGGGCGCGCAGTTTTCTTAGAAGATTACAAAAAGTTGTGTCAAGACTTGAAAAGGAAATTGCCGGTATATTTTGTTGATCTCAGAACGTGTAATAATATTCGTTGAGATATTTCGTGAATTTAGCGTTCATCATATGAAAAACAATAAAGAATGAACCTAAGACGAGTTTTGTATACAAGTTTTGAATAAGATGTTGAGTTAATTATATATTTATTTTAATTTATTTATATTTAAAGCAATGGCTTCGTGTCTTAAGTATTAGGTAGGTGTAGGTACATTCTCTCTTCCTTTTGCAATCGAAAATTGTCAACTTCTATAACCTATTTTAGTCAATAAGATAGCTTTAAACATAGGTAAAAGAAAATGTGTTGAGTATTTCCAGAATGTATGTTTAATATTTGATATAAAATTGATATTAATTTCCGGCTAATCCCCAGCAGACTTGTTCTAAACAGTCGAGATGAATTATGACAAGCTACAAAGGCTTTTATACACCACTACACCGAAATAAATCGGATCATTAATTTTATCAGATCGAGATTCAGGAAAACGATTAATTTTTGAACAAAGCTGCCCGCAGGCTTCATTTGATATTATATTTATCCGTTTAAATTGCCTTGAAATCGACTTTATTGGTGACCTGGAGAGACAATAGCGTCGGTTAATTATGTTATTTAAATTTGCATTTGGCGATGGAGTTTAGATCCAATAAAATGAAATTAATAATTGTAATAAATGCTTCGATTATGACAAAAAATCCGTGGTTTTAGCTGTGACAGGACTCTTAGAGGTATTCCAGGTTTGGCAAAGCAAAAAAAAATCTTGAAGAACAATCACACGAAGCATAGTCAAAACGAAAGTCCTTATAAGGATGACATCGGATGTGGATAGCATATTTGCATCTCGTGTAGATTTACAAGGATAATAATTTGATGCTACAACCGATATCTGCTACTAGCAAATTGCTACATAAAAAATAAGATTTTTTTTTTTAAATCAGACTGGCTTGCATGAGTTTCGTTCTCGCGCACAAGTCCTTGCAATCGCGGTAGATGAATGGAGTCACGCGCGAGAACGCAACTGATGCTAGCTGGTAAGATGCGTGTTGTTGGATAAAATTAATAGCTTGGAAGCATCCTTTTGTGTACTAAATTATTTGTTTATTTTAAAATCCTATAGCGTGTTATAACCTGAACTAATGTCATATAGGTACTAAGAAAAAGTGACCAAGGCCTCCAGTGCCCCAGGCTGGAATCGGACCAGCGTCCTCTGCTATCGCGGCAGGTGCCTGGGCCATTCGGCCACCGAGCCACAGCGGCATAGGTCGAATTTTTCCAAGTATATGTACTTCTTACTGAAGCTATAGCGTGTTATTATTGTTATTAAGTTAACCATGATCTGACCAATCGCGTGCGTTTTGCTGGACATACCCTCGGTTAGACTTGAACTGCAGAAGGCGGGACTTGAGCCCTCGTCGCGGCAGAAATTTGGGGCCGCCTGCCGTGCTAGCACATATACATTTGTGTTAATGCGAAACATGGCGCCGGTGAACCACAGCTATATTAGTACTAACTAGTCATAAGTTACACATAATTAGAGTTAACATTTTTGCATGCATTCCTGTCTGAATAACGCGTCCACACTTAGACGAATTTTACAAGTAAATTCGAATAGCGACGGTCCTCAGAGGGCCTACCGCGAACCACGTTCGACGTGTTGACTCCCTGTCACACTTACGTATGAATTTACAAGTGCGACAGAGAGGCAACACGTCTAACGTGGTTCGCGGTAGGCCATCTGCACCATTACTGTTGGAACGTTACTGCTGCAGCGTTGACTATGGACTTCCTTGATGAATTTTGCAGCTATCATTACCGCATTAAGGTGACAGTCCATTTCCAACGACAGCTGCACTACTGTTCATTTTACTATGGAAACAATGACAGTGACGCGTTCAGTACCGGTAGTGCAGCTGCGGTTAGAAATGGAATGTTACCATTACTGTCCCGTTGAGAACGTACGATATGTCACGCATTTATTTAGGCGCCCGCGTCCACGCTGGAATAACTATGCTGAAGCAGTCTCCATTCTAATGGACCTTATGGCTTAATTAAGGTAAGACCATGTGGGGTAGGCGAAATAGTTTCTTTTGCTCGGGGCAATATGATCCCTACTTAGTCCTTCTCTTGCCCTAATGTTTCTCTTACCCCGTCCAACCTCATGCCGTTTATGTTGGCGCAGCGATATTTTATCGCTAAGTACGTAAGTAGCTGCAAACGTGCTGCAAACTTATTTTAGACGGGCTGTTAATACGGAGCTACAGCGAATTTTTATGTGCTGGTAATATTTAATATATAAGGTGTATTTACTACGAGGCGCATATTATACATCAAATGAAGTGAAACGCCTTTTCTACAGATACAGACTAGGAAGAATAAACCCTCATTTCAAATTCACGGAATTTGCCATGGAAAATCTGTTTCACTTTGTAAAAACGAATGTAAAATCTGTAGCTATCGTTAGTCTATTTCAACCCTAGATATGATCTAAATTCAGCGCACCAGTACAGAAAAGCTCCCGTGATTTCCGACCAAGAAACGCCTCATTGTACACAACACCGCATGGCGACACAGTTACTGGGTCAGATTAGTTTGCTATTGAATTTATTGTGCCCACTGACGCCAGAGGCTAGAGGTAAAATCTAGGGTTTAAATTTAAAGGCGATTTCGCAAAAACTTTTAGTCTTTATTAGGTACCTTTTACTTTTTTTGTCTCAGAATCACGAGTTTCTCATATTTGTGACGATTTTTACAAATATCACTGTGCAAAACTAATACAAAATTAATTACAAAAAAATGAATGGGGATTTTCTCTTATTAAAAAAGGTTCTCATGATTAATATGACTAGAGGTAACGAGCCTTTAGTAGTTACATGTTTTTTTCATACAAACAATCCAATAGTAGGTATCCTACTTACATTTTATTATAAACATTTTCAGTAAATACTTCATTATAATAATTGACTTATTAAGGTAGGTAGGTACTTACTGCCATCAAATCTTAAATTTAATAGAAAATGATGGTAGAGATCGGTTTTAAAATGTATACATTTCTTTACGTTACTCGTGTTTCTACATTCTATATAATGAATGCAGTCTACAATGCATGCTGAAAATCTTTTATTCATTTCCTGAACACATAAAGTAAGAATTTATATGACCTATAAGAGTTTTACGGGTGTGTCACAAACCTATTTATTCCAAGCCAAGATTTGTTTTAGAGATTTTTTGGGTAAATATTGTTTGTACTATGTCATGAAATTTCATATATAAAAATGTTTAAATTTATTTTATTATCCATGATATATAAAAACCCTGATGTTACTTTTTTGTTTTAAGATCAAACAGTAAATCCTTTTAAAAAAAATATAAAAGAGAATTTGAAATCAAACAAAGAATTTTATGAACATTTTCCTAAAATACTGATTACACATTAACCATCTTTTAAAACCGTAATTACATTTTCGTATGGTTAATAACGATCATTCGAAATCCAATTTTGTTCCAATGGAGTACAATTTATTACTGAATGCTGCGTTCAAATATCTCTCTAAGAAAAGTAATCTCCTTTCGTGTTTAATATTAAACAGTCATCCGATCATGAAACAGATATGGCATAAGAAGGGACCAATCCCTACTTGTTTGCGAATTTAAAAACATGCTTTGAGGAAAGTATTCGAATTCGGATTACCAATCATAAACCCGATGAAGCAGCAAAGGATCATTAGTAAACAAATAATTGAAATATTTTCTAAATTCCGTTATAAAATATACAGCATTTTTAATGAACCGAACGTTATTAGTCGTTAAGGAAATCCAATTAAAATTGGGAAGTATTCCGTAATCACCCTTGTTCTAAACTGCGTTTTAATTCTGAATTCTTAAAGAGCCATTTGTGAATTAATTTCGGCTTGTTAGCAAATACTTCGGAGTAAATAAATGGCAGAACAGAACACAGGCGTTATAAAATTTTTGATGTTTGTCTGATGTACAATTGATGAATGATGAATTTTGCAATTTTGAATAATTTGTTTGTCATTGCTCATAATCAACAAAATTACAGTTCGTAGGTACTGAACTGAACTGAAGGAAAACATCGTGAGGAAACCTGCATACATCTGCGAAGAAATTCAAAGGTGTATGTGAAGTCCCCAATCCGCATTGGGCTAGCGTGGGGACTATAGCCCAAGCCCTCTCGCGTATGAGAGGAGGCCTGTGCTCAGCAGTGGGACGTATATAGGCTGAAATGATGATGATGATGATGAGGTACTGAACTAAGCTAATGAACACTAGGACACTATTTAATGTGAACTTCGTGCTTAGTGTTTATCCTACCCAATTTCACAATATGTACAAATATTTCTATAGCCAGCGACCTATTTAAAAAAATTACAAATACCAGTCACCTGTAGAGAAATCTGATCCGTCTGCAAAGTTTTAATGATCAGTTATCTTTGCAGGTAGGTAACTGAAGCTTTTGCAAGAAGTAAAAGCACAGGTAAATTAAATTAAACACTTCACAAGTGCTTAAACGTTGTTGGTGTTGTAACTTGTAAAATTGTAACTTTCAGCCTCGGAAGCAGCTCTTTGTTAGTCGTTTGTTGGTCGTTCGGCGGGCGGTAATTGCTACTTTATATCCCAGAGAGCCTTGTTAATTATCTACATCATGTTACAATAATAACTTTTATTATTGTTAATCACAATGTTTGCCTCAATATTACCTAAAAAGTTAATTTTATCATGGATCCGAAAATTTTATGCGGAGTGCTGGTTTTCAAGTAGTTTCGAGTTTCCATTCATCAATTCAGAGTAGACACATCCTCTCTTACTTCTGAGTGGATTATAACTTACTGTGAAATTGCGAAACTGTAAATTCGTTAACCGGCTTGCCATTGACACAAGATTTATGTCTAAAACGACCTTTTATCCTATGCCACTGACACTTCTGAATATTACGATATTCCGGTCGTTACATGCAACTAGTAAGAAGTTCCTTAAGTTTATACTCTTTAGTTTGAAATGCTAGCACTATACATATTAAAATGTTATTCACTGCTCTACATACTACATATGACTCTATGTTAAGTAAATACTTACTCGGCGTTGGTCTCTGGAGTGGGGAGGTCTCCAATGGTGGTGAGTGTGAGGGTGGACCAGTAGAGGGATCCCAGGTACTTGCGGGTGAGCGTAGCGTAGTCTCCAGGCCGATGGGGGTAGGCCCAGTCACCCTGTGGAAGAGATATTGGAATTAGTTACTAGAGTTAGACTGTAAAAAGTCTACAACGATTTTGATAGCCCACGCAGTGTAAGTGTCATTTTAAATGTCAAACTTCTATGACATTATGACGTATAAATAACACTTACACTGCGTGTTGTCCCGGCGGGGATATGTTCATCGGTGACATATTAAAATTATTCTACAATAATTTACTTTTGTATTATATTTAGATTTTTACTAGTACGGTACTGTTACAATATAAGCGCTATGATCAAGAAGTACCTTATGACTCCTGAATAAAGCACGTACCTATAGTCTTAAATCTAAAGATATTGGATACTTTAAAGTCCTGAGTAGCAGGTAAGTAGAAGAGTACATTGCTTAGTATAATATTGAAGAAAATTGCATAATATATACTTATATTATAGTTAGCTATTCAAATTATGTTTGAGTTTTATTAGCAAGTATTCCGCCGGTTTTCATTAACTAATTATGAATAAGTATGCGACATAATTGAATGTTACCGAGAAAAATCCAAGGAAAATTATAAGAAAACATAATCCTAATTTCTCCTGTAGGCTTATATTCTCGCAGAAAATATTTTTTTATTAAACACAGGTTTATCTTGCTTACTGAGAATTTCTAATTTTAATAATTTCTAACGTACATTACGCTAGAAATTATCATTTTATCGGTATAATGACATATTTCTATTAAGTAGGCACAGGGTACACATATAACAGAATTAAAACCATCAAATTACAACCATATCACGATGATTTCAGCTCCAATACATGGAAAATGAAAACTTAATAAACCGTAAATTTCCTTAAAGAAAGATGTCTCGATAGTACAATAAATTGTCACGTAACGTCTATCCATTGGAGCCTACGATTTATATCGTCGATTGAACACGACTAGTGTTACAGATTACTTATGATAAGAGTTACGAGAGTAACTCTTGACAGCTGCGAAATGCTTTCTCATATACACGAAGTACGAGGTAGATATTCGGTATAGTTTTCGAGGTAACTCGCGAGCTCCGTGTAATCTGTCAGGAAAGAAATTAATCATGAGTTTGTGTGAATTGCGTGTCTAAAGGAGGGTTGTATGATATATTAGTCTCTGTAAGTTACTTGTTTGTTTATGTATATTATTTATTTTATTGAAGAGACATATCAAATACGACTAAATATTCATCCTAATGGTAACATTCCATTTCTAACCGCAGCTGCGTTACTGTTTTTGCACAGCAATTGTACTATGGAAATTGACAATGACACGCGTTCAGTACCGGTAGTGCAGCTGCGGTTAGAAATGGAATGTTACCATAATTTAGTCTTTGTTTACCAACTCGGCGTGATTCCTAATATTGACATAGACTATAAATGAAAGTAGGTTTGCGTAAACAAAATTATTATTATGTTATCAAATACAAGTCAAGCACAATTCGCCTAATACAGATTCATTTTTATCATGAAGAAAATTCCATACATTTACATCCAGGATATAAAAAATAAGTTAAGTTGACAATAAGGATTGACATGCAATACTAAATGACGTTACGGTATACCAAATACAAAGTAAAAGAGAAGTTGTATTGCCCAAAGAAAATAAATCCACAGTTAAAATTGACGTACAATTTAGTACCCTACTTATTAACCTCTAGCCGCCCAGAGACCTATAAAAAGGTCTCCTGTTCCATTCTAATTTGAACTTTGTGTTGACAAAATAAAATTTCATTTTGCTTGGCAAGGTTTGACGTATGGGCGGCTAGAGGCTATGAAGGGTTTCGAGCGTCGAGTACAGACTTTGAATCTCGCAAAAACGGGAATGCCAATTAAACAATGTCTACTATATTCTTATTCGATATAATATTATGATATAGTTGCAGGCGCCCACAGACTACGGTGACCGCTAACCATCAGACAAAAACGTAGAGTTCAAGAAAAAAGCGGGTTAATTAACTTGGCAGTGAGCACCTATTACGTTGCTGGCTACCCAAGTACCCTACGATCATCTGAGGCTCTAGACGTGACGGGCAATTAATACTGCATTTAGATTATTCCGTTTTAAACGCATAACGTGTGGGAACAACTACTTACAGCGTCCTGTTTTAATGAGTATTTAAAAAAAATTACGAATTTGAAAGTGGGATAAGCTTGTTGGTTGTTTAGTTTCAGATGGGTCCTATGCAATATAATTTAAGGTAAGTTGCATAATTTTGAAACTGGCAAATATACTAAACGACTACCGTAAAACGGGGTGAGTAGGTTTCGCGGGGAGAGTTGGGTTATGAATGGGGAGAGAAGGTTTGAGAGGGGGGTGAGAAGGGATTTTAAGGCTACTGCTACACAAGTAATGTATTCCAATTTAAAATGGGGCTATAGTAATACGCATAATAAAAAAAATCGATCCAACAATCTTCCAAAATCACCTTTGTATGAAAAACCCTCTCACCCCAAATACGAGGCACTAATACGGGGTGAGGGAACACCCGTTCCTCTTTATCGTAAAAGTTATGAAATGGTACTACCCAAAATAAAATACAAACGTCCGAACCACTTATTATATACACCATTCAGTTTTCACATGTAAAAATAAAATTTTATCGAGGTTTGAAAGTCAAATTTCACCAACTCACCCCATTTTACGGTATTTAGTTGTATTGGGTTAACCTCGAAATAGGGATAATTTTGAAAAAGGCAAATATCTACTAAACGAACTGTAAAAACAGTGCGCAAGATACCTTCGTAAGCGTTGCAGAAGCGTAAAGGATGACTCACGTTAGACCGAGCCGTGTCCGTTCCGGAGCTTCCGGCGCTTACTTTTCTATGACATGACAGGTGATCACGTGATGTTTTCCATAGAAAACGATGCGCCGGAAGCTCCGCTCCGGACACGGTCCGGTCTAACATGAGTCATCCTTAAGTGTTGCTAAAGTATGAAGCTTCTGGATTTATAGATATTTGCCATTTCCATATAATCCAGCCTTCCAAGTGAACCCAATGTACCATTTTTAGAGTAGGGCTCTGATGAAGTGAAATAAGTCCCTTAAAGCTCATTAGATACTAGCTACGAATCCTGCATGATTTCAACCCACACGCCTACCGATCAGCTACCAGCATCGCTTACAAATGTTAACATAAACACAACCCCTTCTTAGCTCCTATGAACAGCCCTGTAGTTAAAAAAAATCCGTTTTAAAACTCCATCATAATAGCTTATTAAACGCGGGTTAATTACTTGGCTGTGAGCATCTATTATATTGCTGACTACCCACGACTATCAATTAAAACCCTAGCTGATTCTGCTTCAACAATATGATATGGTTTTCAACTTTTTTATAGCACGGCGGTAGCAAACAAGCGTGCAGATCGAATGATGTTAAGCAGCCACCTGTGGCGTCTCCTCTCGCTGTCACTGCCAACGTCGTTCCACAAAAATCTAACAGATGGCGTTAGGGAGCAGGAACGCAATTTGGCAGAAACCTACATCGCGCTTACAGAGTTCCAAATGTTAGTTGCTATATAAACTAAATCTCAGTGGACTTCGGTCCCCAGGCATAACACCGGCCAGGAGAGAGTACTCTCTATTGCCCTCTCCTCCTACACCCATATGGGCGCTTGCAACTTTGTGTCGACCCTACAAGCTTATAAAAATTCAGTCTTGGGAGTACTGGAAAACTTGTTTACCCCTCAGCTCACCGTCAGGGTTCAGGAAACACAAGAAGCTCTAGATGTAACAACCTAACAACTACAGAGTAAGTAGTAGTGCTATTATGGCTGTAGTCTTCTGTATAGTGGAGGTACGTCCCCAGGTTGGGCTGCTCCAGATTCGATCGAGATGATAAATTATTATTACGCTGTGCCCTCTGTTGGGTGGCCTTAGTTTAAGGACATACCCATGTCCATTAAGGACATACCTACCCAGGTCCATTTTGATACAATCTTGAGTCATCATCTGACAGGACTAATCAGCGTACGCGGCTCACACTCATTAGTGATGAAAAAATGCAACCAGAAGTAACATAAGGCATCTCGCTCGCACTTATTGACGTGCGTGAGATACGAGAGTTGTGTCTACAACTCAAGATCGTATCAAAATAAGAAACCATAATCAAATTGTAAAATCCGAATAGGCCTGCTAGAGACAGCATTTAATGACCAGTAGTTTCAATGCTAAGCTGTCGTTTCAAATGCATTTAAACTGGAATGAACTGTAGTTATATTGAAACGCTCCGTTTAAAGTTAAGTTTTCAGTTGAAAATTTGACACAACTGCCAAAATTGGCAAGAAAAGATGGCTCTTTTCAACAGAATAATCTGGCGATTACTTATAGCGCTTATAGCTATGTAATTTATTTCTGTTTATTTTATGTCTCATGTCTTTTGGCTTGTTCCTTGTTACCTGCCGTGATTCTTCTGAGGATGATCAGCGCTCAAAGTCGCCAGCAGCATGCTGAGATGAGGCCATTTCGTGGCGTGGCACATATAAATTTAGTTTCGATTGTGTGATTATATGTATTTCTTTCTAATAAATTAATTCAACTGCCATCTAATTTGTTACCTATATGTAAAAGGTAAATAATCCTTTATTATTTAAAAGTAAATAATTAAAAAATTACGACAAGTGTTTCCAAACAAATATGTATAGCATTTCCTCGTACGTATCGCTTTCCGCAGCCCCAAATCTAACCGCGTCGGGCATTACTCACAGCTGATTACCATCAACATTGGAATCCGAATTTAGATCGGGAGCCAATTTAAACACTCCTTTACACTGACTGCGTGTAACTTCATATAGAAACTTTGCGAGAAACAAATGAAAAACGATCAGTCTCAATAAAATGTAGACCATGTAGACCAGTGGGCTGTTTATCAAAAGCTTGTAACTTGTAAATAACAAAAGCTGTCAAAAAGGGACTTCCACTTATATTACAAGTTACAAGCTTTTGATTAAACAGGGCACCTTTCTAACAAAAGCCGTCTAAAATGACAGGTAGTGTAAGAAATAATCGATACGAGTAATAGATAAACTAAAAAAATAAACTCGATACAAACTTTTATCGCGGACTGTATTTTTCTTTAAGTACCTACTCGTTGACTTATTCTAGAGCCTTCGTGTACCATAACAGGAATCAGTGAAAAGTAAAACATGTATTTTATGTATGTAGGCCTTGATGAAAGGTCACAAGGTTGATCTTCGCTCGCGCCGATGCATTTTTCAGTTTTTTATTTAATTTTAAATTTATAACTTCGCTAGCAGACGTCTGCGCTTAAAACATAATAAATTAAGCCCTTTTTTAATTATATATTGTACGTCTAGCAATTGCCTTGAGCAGAACTAGTTTCTACTAAAGCACTTTGTACTAGGTTTTAAGGAAAAATGCGTAGTTTTCACTAGAGAAAACGCGTTTTAAGTAAGACGATATGGAAAACTCGTTTTAAGTAGGGAATACGCGTTTTCAATAAAAACTGGTTTTAAGGATGACTCACGTTAGACCGGGCCGTATCCGGGCCGGAGCTTCCGGCGTATCGTTTTCTATGGAAAGCATCACGTGATCGCCAGTCATGTCATAGAAAAGTAAGCGCCGGAAGCTCCGGTTCAGGGGTCGGAAACCGATATTTGCTCCATATAAAAATACCGGTATTAGGTATTACATTCGATTTCGTTCTTTGATTTCTTATTTCATTTTTAATGGGACAACCTAATAATACAAAGTTGTTACCTAAATACATGATTCAGTCCTACGTAAAGGGCATAAAATAAGTCAAAATATTGGGCTATATCGGGGTTTAAAAAAAAAATACCGGTTCCGAGCCCTGCTCCGGTTCGAACACGGCCCGGTCTAACGTGAGTCATCCTCTACGCCTTTACTGTAACATAATATAAATCAAATACTTAACCCAAAATAGGTAGACTATGTTCCATAAACGACTATTGCTTCATCTTATGTACATCAAGATTATCAATCTTGCGGGAAAATGGGTCGGGGTCCAATCATCGGCACACAAGCGTCTACCTTCAATCTTGTATTCCCATAGCTATCGTCAACGATCGGAACTCAATAATATAAGTAACTATACAAACTTAATACCTACAAACTATACTAACTATATTGTTTCACAGAGGTCATGAAGTCATATTAAAAGATTAAGATAAGAAATCCAAGTACTAAATAAGTATACGTAGTATAAATATAAGATAGATAGAGAACATAAATACAAATGTAAATTGAAATAGATGTCATATATAAACTAAAGAAAAATTGCCAAAGCTAAGTATTTAATATAAAATAACACAAAATATTTAATAAAATAATTATATTTTCCTCTAATTGTATAAGGGAACAGGTACGTACCTATATATAATTTGATATACAAAATTATACCTATCCTTGTTTTCATAAATATGTACCTACTTACAAGGTAAAAAAATTATGATTAATATTTTTAAATGACAACAGAATAATCATATATCTACTATAGGTGAGTGGCATCTAGCATTAAAAATAAACCTCGATTTGATGTTATTTACATCTATGTATTATATCAAAATGAGTTATAATATTCTCTTTACCGTAATGTTCCGACTTGCTACCTAGCGGAAATGAGTTAAAAAAAAGGTAACATGTCCCCCCAGTGCTCGTATATTTTATTTTATAGTAAAGCAGTAATATCACGATATCATGTAATATTTGGTATCCTTGGACAAGGTTCCACCAAATTATATTACTTTGAGTCCCGGAAGGCTTGAGGGTCCCAACTCATAAAATATTGATGTCAATTGACTTCGATCGCGTTTGACACTTACTTTCAGGCCAATTCGAACGTACACTGACATCAGAATGTTGTCAGAATGATGTCATTTAGTTATCGTGCGTCTCGTTCGTGCCAAATGTGCCAATACATGTACGGACAAGTACGAGCGAAATGCACGGTATCTGAAGAGGAGTTTAAGTGTCGGTTTTATACTGAATGTTTACATGATTTAAACAAGGCTTTAAAAAAATACTCGTAAACAATAGACAATTGTGAGGGCAGACTCTAAGCAAAACTTGAAAAAGTTAAAGTTGGCTCGATAGAAAAAAATACGAGAGCATAATTATTTATATTTCATTTAATTTCAATTGTATATCCTTACCCTGCATACCATAGCAGTATAATTTTAGTTTAAAATATCTTGTAATATAGCCGAGGGATTTGACTAGCGATATTTAATCAGAAGTATACTTTTGGGGTTATTGAGTTAAACCCCTGCGATTGTAAATCCCCCATCGCAAGTTTCGCGCGACTCCATATATTTTTATTCTTTTCTGATATGGAATATTAGGCAAAGCTCTGCGTAGGCGGCGCCCCACTAGCACATACAGTAAACAAACTTCATTGACATCATCAACGACACATATTACGTCACTAGGTCAATCACATGACCTACCCTGATGGCTCCTCTACACGATGGGCCAACGCCGGCCACTCCAAGGGACGCATTTATGCGTTAGAGGGAGCAATTGATATTGCTATTTCATTCTACCGCATGGCTGTGTCCCTTGGAGTGGCCGGCGCTGGCCCATCGTGTAGAGGAGCCATGAAACACAACAAATCGAAAGTTCGGTTTCTGCTTCTCTATCACTCGTGCTTATTTGATCGATAGAAAGGCAGATAAAGAAATTACCATTTTCGCGTTTCGCGATAGGCCACCTGTAAACAAACCGCCTTGGTGCATCAATGTCAATAGTGAAAACTTGTAAAAAACTGTTTAAGGCCTAGTATGTATAAGTTACTCTATGGTTTACTAAACAAATTAGTGCTGCACTCTGACGGCAGAACATTGCAGTATTTCTCCCTATCTCCTGGCTTCACGCGCCCTCTGAATGATATCATTCTGACGTCAGTGTAAATTCGAATCTGCCTGTTTTACTCTCATCTACACGTGTAGCTTTCAGTGGGGATCAAACGACGACCTCTGAGAGCCTACCGCGAACCACATTCGACGTGTTGCCTCCCTGTCACACTATAGGACGAATTTATAAGTGCGACAGAGAGGCAACACGTCGTACTTGGTTCGCGGTAGGCCCTCTGTTAACGACTTTGTCTGCGTGGAAGCCATTAAACTGTCGTTAAAATGAAACTAAAGTCGTGATAATCAAATTTAAGTGTTGGTTCAATTCAATTAACGCCATTTGCACCATCCCACTAACCCAGGGTTAACCGGTTAAACCGTTAACCCAATGTCAAATTGTACTGGTAACCACGGTAACTCGTATAACCGGTTAACCCCAGGTTAATGAATAGTGCAAGTGGCCCTTAAAATTATTTCTTTTTGTTCCGAACCATTCTGGACATTAAAGTCTAAAACACTGTATTGGATTTATTAATGTTTTTTTTCATGAACGGAGTTTTTTCGATTTCATGTACGGAGTGAAACATGTCGAGCGTTTTTCGACTGCATTAATGCGGAAAAGTGTGTTTTGTCTGGCGAGCAAGATCTTTAACTAAATTCCTATAGCTCTAAGAATGAAACCATTGCACTTGTTTAAAAATGACTTGAATAATTTATTAATTTCTAAGTGCTATTATTCGTTGCCAGAGTTTCTTGGTGACACTTTAAATTAGCTTGTAAGTAATTAGTGAATATAAGTATTGTATATATGCATGACTTATTGACATAAAAATATGAATAGATTTTAATAAATAATTACGCGCCGTTATGATTAAGTTATTGTATAACTGATTAATTTCTTTAGTTAAGTATATTTCCTTGTAATAATGTAATTTAATTGGTATATGTATACCTAATTTCAAATTTGTATGCCTGTCGGCGAAACATAGCGTTCTTAAATACTTTTTGTACCTATCCAACATTGTTACCTATGTTTACAAATAAATAATTTGTCTTGTCTTGTCTTAAAATACGTGAGTGACCCGTTCTTAATATATTTCATATATCTGTGTCTCACGTAAGTTTTGTTATTAAAACTGTATTGGATCGATGATTAAGGGCTGAGTCAGACGGCGCGAGAACTCGCATGCGATTTTAGTTACATTGCGCACTGTGGATTACGTCCAATTCAACCGACCAATCAAAACCCGCAATGGTACGAAACTCGCATGCGAGTTCTCGCATCGTCTAAATCGGGCTTATGGCACATACCTGGAAGCCCTCAGCTTCAGACAGCAGGAAGTAGAAGCAGCCGAACCAGTGGGCCAGGATCAGCAGGATGTGGATGAGGTTGATCACACGCCAGAAGTTGGGGTACACCGTCCGGGATTCCACGATGTAGTAGCAGCTCACTGCTCTGTATACCTGGAGAAATATGTAATCAATTTAAGCATTAAGTTACCAGGAATCGGATTTACTAAGGTCTATAATTTCTTTCAGATCTATCTTGGTTCTCGCATCTGAAAGAGGATAGATTAACCTATAGAAAAAAATTTGGCCTAAAACGTCAACGGGCAGGATGCCCAGAAGGCTGGCCGTATTTCCTCGCCGTATAGCACCACCAGTTATTGAGCGAAGTCTTAAGGACTGGGAGACAGGGCCATTCGCGAAATCGTCTCGATTTGTACAATTACCACTCAGGTAGGTACTTAGTGTAAAATTTTACTTCAGCAGGTACGTATTCTAGGTGTAATTAATATCCATTCTAATACTATCATCATTTATTAGCAGCGACATAAGGTATGTTCCACGTATGTTCACTAATGGCTGGCAACTATATCATTAGTTTTGCTCAACGTCTGTAGTTGGCAGGCCAACCAGGTCTGAATAATGACCAACATTACAGCTCGAGGCAGAGTAAGATTTATACGTGCCTATATGTTAACACATGTATAGTACAGTTCATTCTTAACGCTTTTATAACTGCGATCATATATAACCATGGATACCGCCTTTAGGAACATTACCGTTCAAATTCTCGGACCAAATTAGCACACATACACAATTACGCCTACATTCAAATAAGACGACGCGTTTACAGAGCCTGTAATCAAAGCTGGTAAACGAAATAATAGTCATCTTTATTACACTAATGGTACATAGCTAAGTGTAGATGAAATGCATATAATGTCAATAACTACCAATCAGCGACATTAATCCGCTAATAACCTTCTTGCTGTACGTACTGGCCGCTGAGAGTTCGCGGTCCATATTTGATTAGAATATGACTTGGACAGGGATAGGTTTATGCCATACAGTGAAGAACCAGTCAAATAATTCACGTATAATAATTTAATGCAGATTAAAAGATAACTAGTTAAAATGTTCTTATGACATGACAGACTAACTCAACATAAGTAAATATATCATTGTTGTATAAATGTATTCCGCTATAATAAGTATTTTGTGTATTTTATTATCAATCTGCATGGCAGTGCGAAGTCACGTTCAGGTATAGTCTGTCCGTTTTTCTAAGATCAAGTACGCCATAGTAAATGTATGGCGAAATTGATCTTAGAAATCGGACTGGCTATACAGTCTGCAAAATTTACATGGGTACACGAATCGGGTCAAAAATATTTGAACAGGCGGAGTCACAATAAAACCCCACTTTCAGTTCAGAATATTTTATATGTATATAGCCGGTCAAGCAAGTTTGTCAGTAGAAAAAGGTGCAAAATTAAAATTTTGTATAGGACCACAGCCGTTCACGCGCTTACTTTTTCTAAATTTGCCGCTCTTATAATATTTTAAACATTCGCGTTTTGATTACATATTAACTCACATTATACGAAACGAAACTGATTTACGTCGGTAAATCAAGGTAAAACTGAATATAATTCGCGTTAGACCCGTCTATAATGTGAGTTAATATGTTTGCCGTTCTTTTCTACTGACGGAAATGGCTTGAGAGAGAACCTACATATATGGTCTCTCTAATTGGACAGCTTTTTTCCATAGTTCTCTGCGAATAGCATCTTGTGGGAATCTGAATCGAAAGTAATGTAAAATGACAATACCAAATTTGATTATTAATTTGAAATAACTAGGTAGTTTTTTTATAGCTCCATCTCATGAAATAAAAAAGGAAAATACAAATCTGTAAGAAGGAATTTATTACTACATTTATAATTATATAGAAAATACCTAAACCAAACACAAGTTAATAAAATAGTCTACTTCATTTAGCATAACACCATCCCTATTATCCTCGCAATTTAAAAAGTCGTATGTTGTTATGAAAGTCGTATGCAGTTGTTACGTTTTAGCTTAGCACGGTAGTATTGAAAACAAATCGTCATGTTTTTTCCAAATTCTACTGAAATTATCTGTTTAATACAAGTGAAAAGTGATTCCACTGTCTTTGGTATGAACTAAAATAACTTCTGCACCACTTCACGACACATGAATATATTTTTAATTACAAAAAACGTCGTTTTTATAAATCAATTTAGCCATTTGTCACTGACTGTCATCTCGGTCGTACTGAGATTGCCAATCGAGCAGTTTGTAAGTACCGCCTATCGCGGGGTAGTTTGCGTTGGGTCATAATTGAGCGGACAGAATACTTCCATGTATAGCATTTCGCTGTTTTATAAGCATTATTGGGTTAACTAAAGGTACCGTTCGGATTTAGACTGCACTCGAAATACTGTAGCAGTATTGCAGCGTGACATTACTGCCGATTGCATTACTGCCGCAAATATCGATATCCCGATGTTGCTGCCGAGATATATGACATTTGCGTCAGCATTGTTGTTTTATAATCGGAATGGGAAATTCAAATCAAAATTGCAGCTGTTTGTAACTGGCCCCTACGGCTAACCGCTAATAACCGGTTAAAGTGACCGAACGATTTTTTACACAGGCGGGGCCAGCTACAAATGGAAAGACTATAACTGTGTGTACGTAACATTTTGATGTGATAGTGTGAGCACATGATGTAAGTCAGAAGTGTCCCCATACAAAACTAAACAAGTTCATTATCAAACATGTAATGTACTTAATAATCATTTTAACTGTAATTAATTTATTTTATAAGTTATGACATTTGCAATATTAATTTAGATTTTCGCTCTCTTTGACATTTGTATGCCAACCGGCAAAACATAGCGCTCAAATGTACCTATATACCTAAGACCCATGTATACCTATATTTCACAAATAAAGCATTCTGATTCTGATTCTGAACATTACCATACCCATAATGTGAAAGTATAGTAGATTGTTAACCAAGGGTTGAAAGTAGTGATGTACCGACTATTGATTTGGCCGACTAGCCGACTAATCGGCGCGCGGACGGCCGATTAGTCGGCCGACTAGTCGGCTAGTCGGCCAAATCATTAGTTTGGTCTAAGTTCGGTTCAAATGCACTAAAAAAACCGGACAAGTGCGAGTCGGACTCGCCCACCGAGGGTTCCGTACTTTTTAGTATTTGTTGTTATAGCGGCAACAGAAATACATCATCTGTGAAAATTTCAACTGTCTAGCTATCACGGTTCGTGAGATAGAGCCTGGTGACAGACGGACGGACGGAGGTCTTAGTAATAAGATCACGTTTTACCCAAAGGTACGGAACCCTAAAAACAATCGTAATAGTAACGCTAAAAAATTTAATAAAAAAATCCTACGGTTATATTTCACACGGCGACCGGACAATCGGACATAAAAAAGCGACCACAAGGTCAATAATTTCGCACAAAAGTTTTCGTGAGCACCCTACATAAAAATTTTGGTAGAATAGGTATAAAGCTTATGAAAATATGTACAGTTTATTTCTTTTTGCCCTGTTTTTCTGTCACTTATAAAAAGCCGACTAATCGGCCATTTTTGCCGACTAGTCGCCGACTAATCGCCGACTACAAATGAGGCCGGATAGTCGGCTTTCCCGACTAGTCGGCGACTAGTCGGTACATCCCTAGTTGAAAGACATCCATTTCTGTCGAGGTAGTTTGGCGCTCGAACGCAGTGAGAGCGCCAATAGTCCGAGACAGAAATGGTGCCTTTCACCCGAGTTAAACACTCTACTTTTCATATCGAATGCGAGGAAACCAATCAAGACAAGGCAATTTCGCAAAATCAGTAATGGAAGTATCTAATAGATCTACGGCCATGGTTTATTTTCCTTAGGACTTACTTGCAATCGGAGACTTTTCATGTGTGAAGGTTAATAATAATAACCCCTAGCGAAAATCATTTGGATTGCAATATTTACGAAAACACACATTTTTTAACAAACTGCAGTAATTTTAAAATGATTTGTTCATTATAGTATGAAAATCAGCGGGATTGCCTCTTACTTTTTAATTTTATACTTTTTCTTTCTAAAAGCCGCAACAGACTACCGGACCGCACTCCGACCTTGGTGCGCCGCACCACGTAATAACATAATAAAAGTATTTTAAATATTAAATAACAATTTAATTAATAATATAAGTAATTTTTATCTTGTATTTTATTTTATTTTCATGAATATAGTGCTAAATAACTTTAAAAATCAATTTAATATCGTACAAACGTTTAACTGTGGCTGTATAAGATTCTGCCTTTGCTCATTTACGCAAGTGTAAGGTTTAAAAAATATTTTTGGTGTATTCCTTTTGGTTCCCGCCTTATGAAATCGAGTAAATAGAATTCAACGAAAGAAATCAAGAATAATTTGTTTTTAACAATTCACTTACATCATTTTTTATAAAAAAAGGATCAACGTGGGATTAGTAAAATTAAACAATTGCCAATTGTTCACGGGGGAGGAAATAAAGACACTATTTTTCCATTTTGTTTCCACCCAGTTGTTCGTGGGACGGGGACGCAGAGGAGTACACCACTTTTCTGCACTAGAGCATAAACGTATCACTTTCTGCGCACCTTTTAGAACAACAACGACCCACTTTCAGAGCATGATATATGAAAAAGTTTTTTACCGGTCAAAGTAATAAAGTAGATACAACTATAAAACCTCTTGCAGGTGAAGGAAATAAAATAACTGCTTCGAAGAAATTAGTTCACTTGAACAATTTAAATTGTTAGTAATAGATACCATTTCACAGAAGGAAATGCTTTAGCATTTCTCCATTTTATGATCTACTATAAACTGGTTTTGAAGTAAGCTAAAAGTCGTAATTGTTTTACTCTCAAAACCGTTTTTTACTTCTACGTTTTAAGATCATGGCCTTAGATAAATCTTACTTTTTTTGTCCTGAATCATTTTATTTGTGTACAAAGGTACAAACTGATTTACTAACCCACCATACGTTTTTACGGTGTCATAATAATTAATAAAAAAATATTTTTTATATCAATGTAATGTCATAGTAAATGTGAATCTTGATCAAATTCATAACCGGTTACTACAATCAGAATACGCGTCCTCGATAGCTCATTCTGCGATCATTGTAGTGCTACGTCATAGTGCTACGAAGTTTGTTACACTGTCACACTTTATTATTCTTTGTACTCTATTTCTGTGCTTAAATCCTATGTGTTACTGTTATATATCCTGAATAAATTGGCAAAAAAAAAACTCCAAGCGTAACATTGACATTGAATAAACGAATGACGTCAGTGCAAACTCAAATTACCCTCGGTTATCCACCAGTTATTGAAGTCTTAAGGACCGCGAGACAGGGCCATTCGTAAAATGAAAAAAAAAAAAACTCTAAGAAAGGTCATTATTTTTGTCGCATAACTCCAAGCGTAACATTGACATTGAATAAACAAATGACGTCAGTGCAAACTCAAATTACCCTCGTTTATCCACCAGTTATTGAGCGAAGTCTTAAGGACAGCGAGACACATTCGCGAAATGAAAAAAAAAACTAAGAAAGGCCATTATTTCTGAGTCGGATAACTCCAAGCGTAACATTGACATTGAATAAACAAATGACGTCAGTGCAAACTCAAATTACCCTCGTTTATCCACCAGTTATTGAGCGAAGTCTTAAGGACAGCGAGACACATTCGCGAAATGAAAAAAAAAACTAAGAAAGGCCATTATTTCTGAGTCGGATAACTCCAAGCGTAACATTGACATTGAATAAACAAATGACGTCAGTGCAAACTCAAATTACCCTCGTTTATCCACCAGTTATTGAGCGAAGTCTTAAGCACCGCGAGACAGGGCCATTCGCGAAAACGTCTCGATTTATACGCACCATTATGGCGATTCACGGCGGCGCTCCCCCGTTTTAAATCTCCGCTTATTGGTCACATTTGTGAAATCCGAGTAAGAAATTGGATTTGGGTTTAATTAAAATTTGCATAGAAAGTTTTTTCAATGTAATACGGATTATTTTTGTATTTTATATTTAGAACTTTGGACATTTATTTATATAACAAATATAAAAAGTAATATTATAAAAAAATTACAGACTAGGATCGATAGGTACCCGGGTAAGGGCCGCTTGCACCATCCCACTAACCCGGGGTTAAGCGGTTAAACCGTTAACCTAGTGTCAAATTGTGCTGGCAACCATGGTAACTCCAGGTTTAACCGGTTAACCCCGGGCTAGTGGAATGGTGCAAGTGGCGCTAAGTGTGCCTAGCACGCTGCTGGCGTTGCCTCTTTGAACAGCCAGCGAAATGTGCTGGACTAAATATGCGCCGGACCTGGGGTCGCCGCTTTTTTCTCGGAGGCGTTGACCTAACTTTCTTACAAAAAGACTCATAGATAATTAATTTTTCACCACACCAGCTCGGAAAGGCTTACTTTGCACTTCGAAAACTGATAGCAAAGTTGCATTTTATTCACATGTGAGACAAAGTAATCAAATGCAAATTTTGAGTTAGTTTCTTATGTTTGCTGGTAGAATTGACTTTGAAATGATGATTTTGGATGACAAATATTTAATAACATTGATTTGGATTTGATTTGGTTTGATTTTGTTTGATATTTTACATTTAAAATTTGCTTCGGGTTGGTGTGGTGAAAAATGTTGTGTTTCACTCGGGGGCAAATTTTGTTTAACCCTCGTGCTTTGAAACCCTCGCAACGCTCAAGATTCCATTTTTCGAACCACTCTCTATACGCTCGTCGTTCAATTTTGGAATCTTTCGCTTGCTCGGGTATCAATTATTAGCACGAGCGGTTAAACAACAACTTTGCCCCCTTGTAAAACAAATAACTATTATTGGACACTTATTAAGTATTAAAATAAAAATGCTAAGGCTCTACCAGTTGAACCGTAGAACTACACTATTCCTTTATAAATTAAAACGTTTACAATGCTAAATAAAATAGTTATGAAACAGCAGCTGCGTTAAAGTCTAGACCTAAAACTTTTTCTAACAAAAAGCTCTCATTTTTTGCTAGAAAAAGTTTGACATAATAAAATATGGCCATAACTGTTTGTCACGTCTTTCCTGTGAAAGCATTCTCAAAATTAAGGGATAGTTTTGAATCTTGCTTCCCTGATTCAACCCTACCACTTAAAGGTACCCTTTCCTAAGTTATGGTTGTCCGCAGGAGTGAGCCGCAAAATCTATGTATAACCCAAAAGTTGGTTATAGCTTACCTTAAAAAATCTAGGAAATCGAATGATAGGGTTGACACCAATTTTAAGCTGCAGCAGATCCAGGGGTGTCAGCGAAGCGATGTCGAGCAGGAAGGAGCGCGACGTCAAGTAATGCTTAGCTAATTTCTTGGAGTCATACACCTAGAAAGAGAAACAGTTGACTGTTACCTTAGATACCCGACACAATTCGAACAATCATTAGAAAAAGTCACAGCGGTAGTATATCGATCTGTCACAAAGTGTCTAACACTCGAATTAGTATTAGTAGGTTAGGTCATAACTATAAAACTTTACACTTACATTTACCTACAACTACATGTATACTACAAACTTAAGTGGTGCCAACAATTGACACACAAACACATTATAGTTGACGATTCGAAATATAATTGGCACCGATTTGCTGTAGACGTTGTAAGAGAGATCGGTGCACATTAGGTATATTTCGTCAACCTTAGCTATTGAAAGTTTTCAGTGTTACATTCAACTATTATCAATTTATTTACTCTGTAAAAATAACTCAAATAACCTTATAATTTTGCCAATAAACCTTGAAGGTATATTTTGTGGAAATCACGTACAAGGGATGAGTGGGGCGGAATGTGAACGACTCAAGTCATTTGCGTCACCTGTTTCGTCTAAACGTAGACATCACGTTCCGTTTTAGCCGACTGTAGAGCTAAAGCACTATAGGTCCATTTACATGGTTGAGTTTATTGTACCATTTCTGATGGGATATCGTATGACATTATCTTAGGCAACTATTGTATAAAACTGCTTATATCATATCATTGAAGTAAGTTATCGAAGAGATTTTAAGTGAAGCCAACACAGAAATTTTTAAAACTGCACAATTACTGTTTTAAAATATCTACAATCAGCAGTAAAAATATACAAATGCTGCTGCTGTGGAATCTTATCTTAGCTTTCTAGGGTGATGGGGCAGTATAACTCGTGGAACTCTTAACATGAGTCGTGTTTCAGATATTACGTCCGCGCCTACACGGTGTTTTCTTTGTTGACTTCACTTAAAAACTTCGATAACTTACTTCAATGGTAATATGAATTAAAGCAGTTTTATACAATAATTGCCTACGATAATGTCATACGATATCTCGTCAGAAATCGTACAAGCAACTCAACCATGTAAATGGACTTTTACCTTTTAGGTTGATGGTGAACACCATGCTCACTTCGTAGTCGTTAACATATCAGAAGGCTAGGAACAGTAAGTAAAGTTATGGAACACCCACCATAAGCCCCTATTGAGGTATCCCGTCCACAGCTGCACGGCCAAGTTGAATGACACCGCGTTGCTGATGCCGCCCTAGCATGAAACATCTAGAAGTCATGGAACACCTAGCATAAGCCCCTGTTCCAGATATCCTGTTCGCAATTGCACGTCCAGGTCCAGCGCGAACTCTGTGTCGCTGATGCCGCCGTGAGTATGGAACATCTACTAAGAAGTCATGGAACACCTACCATGAGCCCCTGTCCCAGATATCCTGCTCGCAGCTGCACGACCAGGTCCAGCGCGAACACTGCGTCGCTGATGCCGCCGTGAGTATGGAACATCTACTAAGAAGTCATGGAACACCTACCATGAGCCCCTGTTCCAGATATCCTGTTCGCAGCTGCACGACCAGGTCCAGCGCGAACACTGCGTCGCTGATGCCGTCGCACGTCAGCCAGAATATGTGGAACATTATCTGTGGAACACGATTAGGTAAATGGGTACATTATTCTTAGTTGTTTCGTACACTAGTTATTTTACACCGTAATAAACACAAATAATTTTTATGATGGCTTTAAAACCATTATTATTTTTAAAGACTTATCTATTGAAACCCCTCATTTTCTCTATGAGATTGAAGAATCAAACACTTTTACAAGGAAAAAAGTAAAAAGGTTCTTTGTTTATTACTATGGGCCCTAAATATTAAAACACATTAAAAACATAGTCTGAATAAGGTTGTTATTAAACTACTTCCAAATCAATATACCAACTTTTCTTTTCAACTCTCTATTCAATTATATTAATGATTAACTTTAACAAAGGTATGAGATGGCAATTAAATATTTACATACCTATATTAACATCCACGATTAATAATGATACGTATATACCCACAACGAATAAAACCTGCCAGTATGGTTACCGATTAACATTACACTTTCAGATTCTGAGCAAATCTAATAATTAGGCGATACCACAATGCCTACAATACGACATTAACCTTTTAACCGCCAGCAATTTTTGATCGAGCGTGCTCGTGTCGCCACCGACAGTAATTGTACCACACAGAGTAAGGTTGGCATAGTTACGGGAGTTATAAATGTGCTGTAAAAACCAAATCAGATCTTTGTCTTATTTATCAGACTGTGGCGAAATGAGTTGGATATGTAATGTCTTATATATCAGACTCTGGCGGTTAAAGGGTTAAATATGTACCTACCTAATTAGGTTAGTAAACTAAATATTGTGTTAGCAATTCAATTCAAAAGTATTTGTGGCTATTCTGTGGCTTAGAAACTAAATTCCGAAGTGGTTCATGAAATAATTTATACTTCTCTAGAGAATGTTTCATCTAAATGAATCTTATAAGACCAAAGTTTTGTCTTAAAGTTCTAAAACTTACACTCGCTAAGCTTTAACTTAAACTTAAGAAACTGTAACAAACTGTTGTTTGTATTGTAGGAGTAATATATATACTTATAAAGTTTTGTGTGTACTAAAAATATTACCAATTATGAGTATTTTACTATTACTTTAAGATTATTTTTGGAGCAGTTATAAATTATATTTTTCTTCTACATGATGAAAAAATATGCAATAACATTGCTCTTGAGCTGATCCGATCATTAAAATTTTATCGAACTAGCTTCATAGTTTAATCGAATTAGCTGTTGTGAGACATACTAACATTGAATAATTTTATGGTTTAAGGAAAGGAGACCCAGGCTCTCCGAAACATGTCGCGCGAGTGACTAAAAACAAGTGAGTCTAAACCGTAAAATTATTCCATGTTCAATCTTCATAGTTTAGTTTAATATGTAGTCATAGTGAGGGTCAACGGACTGACTGGAGTAAACAGAAAATAGATAAAAGCAAAACTTTAAATTGCTTTGTCTCCCAACTTTTACGGTGTGACTCCGACGGGAAACAGTGAGCAAAACTTGACTTCTGGTGTTGTTACCTATTGGATGAACTATAATAATATACCCAGCCAATTGGCTACTTCCTACTAGTCAAATCAGCTGGCCTAGCCAAGGTGTCAATCGCTATCGCTTCGCCATCGAATCGCTTTGTGTCTCTCTATCACTCTTCTATATTAGTGCGACATGTTGGCTACGCAGCCAGCTTCTTTTTTAGAACTAAGTAACTAAACTAATTTGCTAATAAGGAAATTAAAATATATGAAAACGAGTATAAGTGACTTCACGGTCAACTCACCTACTTTTTATATGTTAATCCGATTTATTAAATAGAAATTGCGTTTATCTATGTTTCTCTGATAATTATCTGGTGCTTTATTTCGTGCATGGTGTGAAATTATTTATTTTAGAGGAAACATCCCAATTCTATCAGAATATAAATACAGAGTTCCACACAACCTAATAATGCTCTACAATTCTTTACACCGTGTGTCAAAAATATTTAACCAACCCTCAAAGACTCGAGAACAATCAAATAAATCGCCGCAAGCGCCAATTTTACGAGCCCCCGGATTAGCGGAGGTCCTACGGGAAATAATAACGGCTCAGAGATGTTTTCACCACACCAACCGGTAAAGAATGAGTCATATGCTTTTCTCCGTAAATAATGAAGATTTTCAAAATTTTATTTTAGAAGATAATATATATGTTTACTGGTTTTTAAGACGATTTAGACTGGTTATCCGTAACTCATGTAACTCATCGAGTTAACGGAGTTGGGCCAGGCGTGTCTCACTCCGCGATTTCGTCGCCTTGCTACAGGTAGCTAAAAGTACATCCGTTCGGCCCCAATTTTGGGGTTTGCCATAAGCCGCGCGTGGCGCTGTCGCCGCCTAGCGGCCATATCTTTGCTGATCGTAACAGGCGCGTTTTGTTAGAGAGTGATTCTTCTGTACTTAGTACTATTATTTATTCTGTGGTTGGGCGTGACACGGCAGAAGTCCAATCAATACCCAATTAAATACGATTTTTTAAGTTCGAATGCTGCACTTCGTTGTACTGTATTCAATAGACCGTTCAAGCGCTAAACCTCTGCAGCGAATGGTTCCATCTCGCGGTAGTTTGTGAACGAGTAAAGTCATTATCAACGGCTCAAGCTCTGTAAGGCTTTAGCCTCTTGCCGCCCAATGTACATTAGGATGTACACTCAGTTTCGATGGAATGTCAACCTTAATTAAAAACAAAGTAGGTAGCATTTCATTTGTCTCGTAATTTACGAACAAATGAAATTCAACCTAATTGATACAACAACAAGATTCTAACTTCCTTGGCCATAATATTGTACGGTGGGCGGCACGAGGTTAGAGTGCTGTCTAATTATTTACTTTTCTGCGTTGTATGTTCGTTATCACTGCTAATACATACGAGTAAGAACCGCTTTTGTTTTCCAAACTTTAAGATTTCTAACTAAGGGGTGAGTTTTTCTTCAAGTGCGTTGATAAAATAACTATTTGGCTATGCAGTATGAGAATCCGAAGTATTTGCTTCAACATCGTCATATCACCCAGACTACGTCCACTGCTAGACATAGGCCTCCCCCAAAGAGTGCCACATTTACCGGTTTTGCGCCACCCGCATCCAGCGGACTCCTGCGACCTTTACCAGGTCGTCAGAACTTGCTTAAGCACCTATTATTCATAGTAATATTTCTTTTAATACGCATATTATAGCGTAGGGCAACCGAAGATCTGTTTAAATTTACCTATCTCATATAAAGGTGGTCACGTAGGTATGGTACTCACGTTGCAACCATGTTATTTCATCATTATCTGTCACAATAAAGTGGCAAACTTAATTAAATGAGCATCGAATTAATTAAAAAGCAGATGGCTGTAAATAAATGCGTTTTCTGTGTTAACGCGATCTGGCGTAAACAGTTAAGCTCTCGAATTCGCAGTATTATTAAGTTTCACGCAAACTACAAAGGGCCTTCCACGAACCACGTTCGACGTGTTGCCTCCCTGTCACACTTACGTACGAATTAACAAGTGCGACAGAGAGGCAACACGTCGAACGTGGTTCGCGGTAGGCCCTCAGAATCGGTCGGTATATTCAAGTTGTGTGTATTATGTGTATACCGGGTGTTGCCTGTAATATGAGCAAAAAATTTAACGGTAGGCTGTACTCCTCATATTGATCAACGTTTGTTCAGCGACTTTTGAAAATAACTTGTACATTGATTTTTAATACACTTTAAAGGTTCAAAGACGAAATGTATTGCGAATTTTGTTATGTGTAAGGCTTGACAAGCAACGTCAATCACGATGATATGGCGTGGCGATGGCGTCCATTGAAGATAATATTTATTTTGTATGAAAAATAGGGAGTCTAAATACTTCATAATTTTTAAAACTTGTTGAACAAAAGTGTCACCGTTTGAGGAGTACAATCTATGTTTTAATTATTTGCTCATGTTACAGGCCACACCCGGTATATAGTGACAGATGGAGATGAACATTTATATAGATAAGATATTATAGATAAGAGTAGATACCTAAAAAGACTTTGTATGTTTTAGACACAGACAAGGTTTTCGAGTTCAAAATTTAAACCGTACTATGTTAAGTTCTTTGATTGATAATATGTACTTCTTGTCTGGTTTATGTAGTATATTAACTCACATTATAGACGGGTCTAACGCGAATTATATTCAATTACCTTTATTTACCGACCATTACCATTACCATTTTGGTTTATGTAGGTTGCATGGTATAATAATATACTCCGCCTGGTACTCTCTTCCCGTCTTTTCATGGTCACGTGACTGACACAAGCCTACGTCATCAAGCGAAAGCGCTATATGATAATATGCGATAGCGCTATATATAGCGGCCATGTTATTGTGACGTAGTCTTGTGTCACTCTGGGAAGAGAAGACCATGTTTTATTAGACTATGGTAGGTTGTCACAAACAAACACTAATTAAGAGCCGTTCAACGTGCACACTAGCGGCACAGATAAATAATCGTGATTATTTAAATTTAACGAAAGATATTGAAAAAAGGGGGCCGCTACGTACTGTATTGTGTATTTAAGTACCTTTTGAATACATCAAACTAGTTTTTATGTTGCTGGATTTGTCAATCTATGCGTCCAAAGTTAAAACGGCCATTTTTGTTTTAAGTTCCTAGATCGACGAAACCAGCAACATAAAAACTAGTTTGATATATTCAAAAGGTACGTAAATACACAATACAGTACGTAGCGGCCCCCTTTTTTCAATATCTTTCGTTAAATTTAAATAATCACGATTATTTAGCTGTGGCGCTAGTGTGCACGTTGAAAGGCTCTTAAACTTGCCTTGTTTATTATAGTTATTTTCATA